>NW_009709776.1:41400-43089 GCF_000703405.1 Apaloderma vittatum | reverse complement strand
TTTGGTTACATATTGTAACCCAAGACAGCATTAAAAGCAAAGATAACTTATAAAAATAGATAGTTCATTACACTTAGCTCTAAATTTAGCTTTTTTCCCTCAGAGTTCAAGAAAGAGAAGAATTTGAACTAGTTGCAAACGTTGATAAAAGTTAGATTTTTGAAAGTTTATGCTATACAAAAATTTAAAGAATCAGAGATGAGATAAGATTCCTTACACTTAGCTTTAGTTACCTAACAGTTAGATATGACTGACTCACGTCCCAGACTTTCAGGATGATGACCAGGTTCACATCAAGCAACAGAGAGCTAACACCGATGTGCTTCAGTTGCCCACTTAACGCTATTAACGCACCTCACAATAAAGAACCATCAGCGTAAACAAAAGAACCGGCCTTGCCATAGATAACCTTTTGGCTGGAACTAGGAAGAAACAGAAAGGACAGCAATAGGAAAAGAAAGATGCCACCCTCAGATCCCCGCAGTGACCATGGGGCACATGCACCAATCCTTATGGCAGGTGAAAAGCGCCCGAACTGCCCGGAGTCATTGGCTTTTATCCTGACAAGTTCCAGCCACACAACATTCTTTAGCCCTTGTGGAAAATTACTGGGAACGGGTCTGGGGGATGGTGGGGGCTCCTGAGAAGGGTCACCCCTCCATCTCCTGGCTTGATTTACTAGTTCTTGCAGCCACAGCTCCGAGCCCTGCCTGCCCCCACAGCTCCACCGGTGCAGGGCTCAGAAAGTGCTGTCACTCCCACACCAACACGGACAGGGGTGTTTGAGTTCAGAAAAGGCCCAGATCGTATGAGATACCTGTTTATCAGTCCCTTACACTGACCTAGTCTTCCTATAATTTTCTTATCATCAATGGGGAAAAATAGAGTGCTTTTGCAACAGCTTGAATAGATCACCTCTCACAGAAAAAGGTGAATTGTCTTGGAAAGGGACCTATTTTTCTCTGAACGAGAAACTGCATCTCCGCCTAGACCACTCAGTTCAGAGTGCCTATGACAGTTCTCTAGCTCGGAGGCTGAATAATTGAAAGAGAGTAGTCACCTCCAAAAAGACTTTAAGGAAGAGTGTTTTGCGCATACTCACTCCTGAATTGTGCTCTAAAACTCTTTGGAGTATCACAGAATCACAGAACTGTTGAGGCTAGAGAAGAACTCTGAGATCACCAAGTCCAGCCAATGACCCAACAGTATCGCAACAGCTAGGCCAGGGCACTAAGGGCCACATCCACCCTCCCCTTAACACCGCCAGGGACGGTGAATCCACCACTTCCCTGGGCAGTGCATTCCAATGCCTGAGCACCCTCTCCATGAGGAAGGGCTTCCTGAGAGCCAACTTAAACCTTCCCTGAGCCAGCTTCAGGCCATGCCCTCTCATCCTGTCACTAGATGCCTGGCAGAAGAGCCCGACCCCCACCTGAATATCACCGCCCTTCAGGTTGTTGTAGAGAGTGATGAGGTTCCCCCATGAGTCTCCTCTTCTCCTGGCTAAACACCCCCAGCTCCCTCAGCCTCTCCTCATAGGACTTTCCCTCCAGTCCCTTCCCCAGCCTTGTTGCTCTCCTCTGGACCTGCTCCAGCACCTCAATGTCTTTCTTGCAGTGAGGGGCCCAGAACTGCACACAGAGCTCGAGGTGAGGCCTCACCAGTGCTGAGCACAGGGGCAGAATCACA
>NW_009709776.1:0-41329 GCF_000703405.1 Apaloderma vittatum | reverse complement strand
CATGTGAAACTGATGGTCAACCAGTACTCCCAGGTCCCTCTCTGCCGGGCCGCTCTCCAGCCACCCCTCCCCCAGTCTGTAGCGCTGCAGGGGGTTATTGTGGCTAAAGTGTAGGACCCTGCACTTGATCTTGTTTAACTTCATACCATTGGGCTCAGCCCATTGACCCAGCCTGTCCAGGTCCCTCTGCAGTGCCTTCCTATCCTCCAGCAGATCGACACTCCTCCCCAGCTTGGTATCATCTGCAAACTTACTAAGGGAAGGCTCAATCCCCTCATCCGGGTCATCAATAAAGATGTTGAATAGGACTGGGTCCCTTACTGATCCTTAGGGGACACCATTGGTCACCAGATGCCAACTGGATGCAGCACCATTCACCACCACTCTCTGGGCTCAGTCATCCAACCAGATTTTTACCCAGGAAAGGATGCATCCATCCAAGCCGTGGGCTACCAGCTTTTTCAGGAAGATGCCTTAGAATTAGACAATGCCAGGGATTGAAATAATTTAACAATAAAGATTATTAAGTGTTTGTGCCAGGAAAGTATTGTGACAGAATTTACTGAAAGAGCTGTAGATATTAGTTCCTACTTTCAGCTCAGATACTTTTTATGCAGCTCCACCAACTTATGCCCAGAACTGCTACTTTTCATACCACAGCACAGCCCTTCTGAGTGTCAAAATTCCTACAGTAAATCCGGCTTATTAATGTATGAACTAGCCTGATGAACTCAGCTTGTATGATAAATCCAAGAGGTCAATATAAATTTGAAGAGACTGGATTTTACTTGAGATTTCTTATGGAACTTTGCAGTCCAGAATTACGGTGGAACTTAAATATCTCAAAGTGACCTCCATCTAAAATACCATTTTCATAATTCTTGTCTGAGCACCAATAATTCTGAAAAGGTTTGAAGTGAGATGTTAGCAAAGATTTGCCCTCTACTCTGAACACAGTTATTACACCAGAGAAATAAAAGGTTAAACAGTAAAAGGTTATGACTTGGATATCAAATGAGGAATAAGAGATCACCAGGGTTAATGTGTGAATTAGAAAAATGGTTGAAATTACAAACTAGCAAAACAGTGATTATCTTCGAATATGCATCAATAGTATTTCAAAATGAGATTACAGTTTGCTAATATTTTAAAATTTTTTGAACGTGTCTTTTATATTCAGCTCACAATAAAGAAACAGATAAATAAGAAATGAATATCATAAGACTTTCAAAAGACTACTGATAGGGTAACTCATGAAAAAGATCCCTTGAAGTTAAATCATGCAGCAAAAGGCACATAATAGCAATTAGAATCTAGTTGAAATATGGGAAAGAGGACAAATGATTAATTTTCTGCAGAGAAAATGCTAATCCACAATGTCACTGTTTTCACTGAAGAATATTGTAACTATTCTTACATTTGTTTTTTTTTTTTAAAAAAAACTAACTTGTTATCACTGTGGCCATTTTCATAAGTATTTCTGCCATCTATGTGGTTTCAATAGGAAATTAAGTATGTTTAAAGAATAGCTGTTATATTGTTTCATAAGTATTTTTGTATCAGTCCTACACCATCTTCTCTTTCTGGTTAATAACAGGTGTTCCATGCCAGAATAAGCAAAAATCCTCAATAGAATTACAGGAACTTCAAAAAGAATACAGATAATTAGAATGTATATACATTTCACTAGAGATTTATATTATATTGTATTTTACTTTATGTGAAAACAAATGAGAGGAAATATGTGTACAAAATTATGAATTATATATAGAACTTGCATACCTGTTTTACTTCATGGCATAAAAAAAGTTATAAAGCAATACTTGCTGAAATTACAAAGGAAATTAATTCAGTACTGGTAAAAGGAATATTATTCACACGCACTGGAACATGGAAATCAGCAACCTAAATTATTAACTATGGAATAGCTGATATTTCTCAATTGTTTATTTACTGTTTTTCTGTTTCTAAGTCATGATGATGTAACTAGGCTTACAGTGTTTTACTTCTGGACCAAACCAAGATAATCTCTAATCTTCCAGAGGCAAGCAAAATGTCGAGACACATATTTTATCTCACATGAAAGATTTTGAATAAAATATTAATGGTTACAAGGAGATAATGCCTTTGATGGCATATCTTGAGCTTCTTCTACTTCTCTATAGATTTTTTTTTTCCCTAGAGATTGGATTAGTGCATGTCTCGTATGTTGTTAAACACATCTGTTTCAATCCATTCAGTATTTTGTTTACAAAGAATCTGGTATCTGTAATACTGCAGGATAGTACTTTTTTTTTCTCTGAACAGGGCCAAATGTAATATTACAAACCAAATACACCCACAGGACCCTGCTGTTTTCTTCACAGTCTCTCTGTGCCATTGCCTTGGGCCAGGTCTGAAGCAGAAGGGACATAATCAGCAATCTGGAAAGCCCAGCAGCCATCATCTAGTTCAGTCTGTGAATGTATTCATATATGTGTCTCAGAAAGGACGACCAGACACACAGAGTTCTGATGTCTTAAAATTTAACTATAATCTTTATTATTTTTTCCTCTGATTGTATGTAGACAAATTTGAACGGGATTACTTATGATTAAGAGCTAAGAATCAACTGTCCCCTCGTCCTCTACAATTTCCTTATTTCCAGTCTGTGTCTCTGTTGACATGGTCTTCTGGGCTTTGCTTTTTGGTTTTGTCTTGTGTAGTTTTGTGGTTTTTTGTCTTGAAGTTGCAGAAATCTGAGCTTATTTTTGAGGGTGACAGAGCACTGGAACAGGCTGCCCGGGGAGGTTGTGGAGTCTCCTTCTCTGGAGACATTCAAAACCCATCTGGACACATTCCTGTGTGACATACTGTAGGTGATTCTGCTCTGGCAGGGGCCTGGACTAGATGAACTTTTGAGGTCCCTTCCAACCCCTGACATTCTGTGATTCTGTGGTTATTTGCACTCAGCGTCTGGGACGTTCTTCCTCATGGTCAGGCAACTTGCCATCTCCTCTTTTCCCTCAGTGATCCCACAGTCTCTTCTTGAGGTGCAGCCTCTATACCCTCACAATAACTCCTCTAGTTTTCCATTTTTTATATCCTGAAGTCTTACAGTCTTCTCAGCTGGAACATCCTAACTTTTCCTCCCTTGCTTTCCAATACAAGGCATAATCCTTCTCCAGGTCATAGAATCACTGAATCATAGAACAGCTCAAGTTCAAAGGGACTTTGTAAGACCATCTGGTCCAACCTTCTGTGGGAAAAGGAACCCAGATAAGATTATCCATCATCCTGTCCAGTTGCTTCTTTAAAACCTCCACCATTGAAAGTTTAAAACCTCCACCATTTAAAGTTTAAAAACTCCACTATTTCCCTAGGGAGGCTGTTCCAGTGACTGTTCTTACTGTGATTTTTTATTATTTTTTTCTTATATCAAGTCAAAATCTTTCCCAGTGTAACTTGCACCATTTGCCTCTTATCCTCATCATTTGTGTCCTCTGGAAGAGAGAACCCTCGTCCTTTCTGTAGCCACCTTTTAAATACTGGAAAATTGTGATGAGGTCTTCCTGAGCCTTGTCTTTTACAGGGTCAAAAAGACCTAACTCTTTCAGTCTTTCCTCAACTTGTCGATAGGGTGTACACTGGCAATCTCCAAGACATGACTGAGGTATGAAAAAAATCCAGTCCAGAAACTATTTCAATTTAATAGACTATAAAAAGGGGCAAAGGGAAAGTAGAGCAGAGACCAACTGCAGAAGAGGAGCCAGGCCATGCTGTGAGTGTGCCTGAGAAAGAAGCTCACCCCATATGGTTCCCAATATAGACACAGAGTATTTCCATTCACCATATGCCTGTGCAAATCCAGGTCCTTAGTAGCATGAATAAGCACCAAGTTTGTAAGGAAGAAATAGGCTGCTATCATACATTCCTGAGAAAGACTTGTGGAAGTGTAACAAACCCGGTCACAAACTGACAGCACTTAAAATTTGACTGATTATGTCTGAGGGTATGAACAAGCAGAAAGAAGGCTCATATGCTTGAAAATATTTTTTTGTTTTCATCTAATTTCTTGTTGTTGTTTTTTCCTTAGCTATACCTAATAAAGTTTTTTATCTGTACACATAATTGTATTTTGGCTATTTTGATCACAGGCTTTGAGTGCTGAAATGAGAGGCGGCTTTCTCAAAGATATTTAGATGAAATGAGAAGAGGTAGCAAGGCAAACGCACCTTAAGGTTTTCAAATGTTTCTGAGAAACAATTAAAAATGGGATTCTAAGTATGAATTTTCATTCTTAAAAGGAAAAAAAAGAAATAAAAAAGAAAGAAATATAATAATTCTAAAAAAATTAATCCTGCTACAGTTTAGAAAAACATTCTGACAAGCAAACATCATTTCAACACCATTTACCCAAGTAATACCTTTTACCTGAAATTTCACCTGTTTTCCTCAACAGGTAAGGTTGTGTTTTTAGATAGCTCCCAAATCCTTCAAAGGTGAGGTCACTCTCGTTCCCCTGACACCTCTGGTCAGAGGAGCGTGCTTTCTGCTGCCAGCCTTTGCCTTCCGCTGAGCACAAGCACTCACTGACCGATGCTCGCCTGCTTTCTTTCCCCTGGGTGGCACTGCGATATAACACTTTCCCAACAGATAGAGCAGAGCAGAGTGACATTGCAATACTGGGAAGAGAGAAGGGCTCCAAGTAATAGCACATAAAAAAAAAAAAAGCATCTTGTAGGACTGATGACAGGAAATAGTTCTGGATGCATACTGTGATGAGTGCTCCCCTTCTCAGTCAATCCACAAGCGTAATTAAACTGGATTTATTAAGAAACTGAAAACTCCCCCAAATTCAAAAGTTCAGGTGTCGGTTGAGAAGAGTAGTGACTACACTACACACAACACTTAAATTAAGAGTAAATGATCTAGATTGCACACACACTCACCCATTCAAAGATGAGCACTCTCAACCTTGAGGAGTTACCCTGGGCAGAGTCCCAGACCGAGGAGGAGGCTTCGGCCCGACTGCAGGACCTGCTACTCCGAAGGAAATTGCTCCAAAACGCCCCTGGTGGGACCCTGTTTTAAAGCTGAGTTGAATCTGAGCTGTAGTCAATAAAATCATACTGACTTCCCATTGGCTACCAGCCAACTTCTTGGGTGTACATCTAGGCTGGTGGGCTGGACCCAAACTAGCCAGAAACTTCCAGCAGTTTCTCTGAAATCTGCCTGGCAACCGCTGTGATGGGAGGCATCCCAGAGTAGGGGGATGCACTTGCCACACCTAGGAAGGTCATCAAGTTGGATGAATACAAATAAGTAGGTAGGAATGTGGCTTAAATACACTGCAAAGAGGGTAGGTTCAAATTCAGATTACATGAGCACAAACAGTTGGAGTGCTGTACTGATTTTGGCTGAGGTAGCATTTTTCTTCCTAGTAGCTTGTATCGGGCTGTGTTTTGGGTTTGTGCTGAAAACAACTTTGATAACACAGGGTTGATTTAGATGCTTGCACAGAGTCAAGCCCTTCTCTGCTCCTCACACCACCCCAGTAGGCTAGGGGTGTACAAGGATATGAGAGGGGTAACAGCCGGGACATTTGAGCACAACTGACCAAAGGAATATCCCAGACCATATGACATCATGCTCAGCATATAAAGCTGGGTGAAGAAGAAGGATGTGGGGAATGTTCAGAGTGATGACATTTGTCTTCCCAAGTCACGGTTGCACCATGTGATGGAGCCCCGCTTTCCTGGAGGTGGCTGAACACCTGCCTGCCCATGGGAAGCAGTGAATGAATTCCTTGATTTGTTTTGCTTGTGCACACAGCTTTTGCTTTAGCTATTAAACTGTATTTCAACCCATGACTTTTCTCATCTTTACCCTTCCAGCTCTAGGGGAGTGAGTGATCTGCTCTGTGGTTCTTAGCTCCTTAATGGGGTCAAAACACAAAAAATGTTTAAAAGGATCTCTCTGTTTCTTTTGAGGCATTTGCCTAGAGGAGAAAACTATCTGGATGGGGATGGTTTGACTGTTGTCCCACATATCAGACTGTGAATGTTAAAAGCTGTGTTGTGAGTTTTAAAAAATCTAGTAATTAGTCTACAATTATGCTATGGTTTATTTTTTCTTAACAAAATCAACTTATGTGAAGTAATTAAATTTATATTTTATTAGATTTGTTTTCTCTTAAATATGTCATCAACAAGCACGTGCATCACTATCATAATCTCATAATCATACTTTTTTCACATAGGCTCTGTTTTTCTTTTTTTTTTTTTTTCACCAGGGATGAGCATTTATATGGGCAGCCTGTTCTGTTATGCCCTGCCTCTTTGAGTTTGGGAATTTCTGAATATTATTTTATGTGATTATAGTAATTATTAGTTTCCGAAGCATATTCCAATATTTTAAACAAAATCAAATTCACCAGCCTAGCCACCGTATTTCCTGAAATAAAAGTCCAAGGAATACATTAAAAAGGTAAAAGATCCTTACTATTCTGCAAGTTAAAAATATATTATTTTCCCTTTTCTCTAAAATATAATATGTATATGGCTGGTTTTTACCTTGTAATAATCTTATAAAAATTATTCTGAATTTCCCTTTTAGCAGTTATGAAATCCTGAAAACAGATGTTTGAAAAGTCTAAAAGCTTTCAAACTTTTACTAAAGCTTTCTCCATAAATTCCATGAAACCTTTCATACAATGTTGACCCCAAAGAGTGAAGACATATAGTAAATTAACAGGTAATACAGATTAAAAAAAAAAACAAAACCACAACAAGAAAACCCCCACTTTATACTGTATGATACACTTGGGATAATCATGATTAATTTATTTGTTTTGATTATAAATAATCAATATAGCAGTTCAGATTTAAAATGAAAATGTGTATCATCCATTAATGTATTTTCCTTCAGAGTAATCAGAATATTTTTTTTTGTGGCCACCGATCCTCCTCAGTACATTATTCTCTTCAAATGCAATTCCATATCATAGCAACACTGTGAAAGAAGAGTGATCTATAATCTAAAACACACTTTAAAAAAAGGAGACATGTCATTGTGGCCAAAAGATCAGGTGCTAAAATACATGCCAGTCTCATCTCATTAGGAAAGACTCCAGGCTGGCAGCTGTGCCCTGCCCTTCTGTTTCAAACTCCCATGTCCTCTGGCAACATATTGCACATCCATTAGATATTTTACAAAAGCTATTTTTTAAATTATATCTTCAATTTAGGTTCACATTAAATGCCAAAGCTTAGAGTTCAAGTTCATTATAGCTAAAAATTGAATTAAAATTGAACTTAAAAAAAATATTCATGTCTTTAGTACTGAAACTTATGCTCCCACCAGTTGTTTCTTACATGGCATCCAGCCTACTGAATTTGTTAGATGATGAAGACCACTCACACTAAGAGAATCATAATTCAGGCCGTAAAATGTACAATATTACCACATCTGACAAGATTTGCATCATTTGCATTGATTTCTCTTGTAGCACTTAACAAGTGATCTAAAATAAGACTCTTGTTCAAATTTTTATTTTTTTTATTTTATTTCTAAGGGGATTTAAATTTCTGTTAGGCACACAGAAAAAGCACTAATTTTAAAACGATATAAATGAATGTCTATATTTTTATTGTAAGAAGAGGACTTTCAGCTTACCCATGATCCATCTCACCCCGTATTACCAAGGGAAGAAAAGTTGTGCTGCTGCTTTTACTGTTGGTTTACATTGATACTCTTTCCAGCTTCACGACTATAAAATAGCATAGTTCTTCAGTAGAACTGCTTGCATATGCTTCTGTAAGAAACGATCCCTTGGCAACAATAGGCTTCGTTATGTAAAGGAGGACTAACAATATATTTAAAAAAACCACAACAACCGCATATTAAGGAAAAAAATAGACTATTTTTACAGCTGCCTTATTTCAGTAGGAAGAAACAAGGAATGGATAGCACATTAAGGATTTATGAAAAAGCTGTAAAGGGAGGAAGGAAAAATGCTTTTATCAGGAGCTTAGAATCTCATAATGAGTGACAGATGATGCCACAAACAAACTCTAATTAATGATGCTCTGATGAGAGTAAATGTTCCCTGGAGAGAAAACAAAATAGAGCAGTGACAGAATCAGAGAAACAAAGAAAGCTAAGGATAAAATGAAGAAAATGTTATGGTATGAAAGCTCTGTATTTAAGCAAAAACAAACCTCAAGTTCATTAAACAGCAATGCTGATGTATCTTGTAATAACTTCTGCTGCTTCCATGGTACTTGCCACAGTTTGGGAAGACAGACTGTGCCTTTGAGAAACCTGAATTTGCATGGTTCTTTGTGGCAATAATTAGTGAATTTTGGCCTTGTTTGTAAAAAGCTTGTTGGCTGTAGGAGGAAAAATATCTTAAGACTTTTTATGTTCAAGTTATGTTTCTGTTCATAAGAAATAGAACTCAGATACAGCAGATTATTTGCAGGAGATTATTTGCAGGGGTATTTCCTTCTGCTGTGATTAGTTGAACAGCTGTGCATAATAGTTTAGAATGACTGTCCATATTTATGGAACACAGCTACTTAACATGAGTAGTCCCATAGACCATTTTGTCTGAGCTGCTGCAGAAGAATGCTGCAGAAGAATGCCAGCTACCCTGGACATGAGCCTTGGAAGCAGATTCCTGCATCTCTGGCTTCTTGCTCACCCAGCATTTGATGCAATTCTGCTCCATCATTTTACAAAATGTAGTGCCCTCCTCGAAACATGTAATTTCTCAATGTCATGCCCAATCTACACTGGTAACATAGGGAAAGTTGATAAATGTGAGGTCATTGACTGAACTCAGATTCAGATCTGTCACAGTTCATTTTTTTCCTGTTTTTTTCTCTAAAGTCTAACTGTACCTATTGAGAAGCAGAGTTGCAAATATTCTTTTTTTTTTTTCCTGTATGAGGATATCTATTGTGAACTGATATCCTCATTTGTGGGGCACTCTGACTGCAAGAAACACACTGAAGTGCTGAAGGAAAATATCTTACGGAAAGAGTTGTCAAGCATTGGAACAGGCTATGCAGGGTAGTGGTTGAGTCACCATCCCTGGAGGTATTTAAAAGACGTGTAGATATGATGCTTAGGGACATAGTTTAGTGATGGACTTCACATTGCTAGGTTAATGGTTGGTCTTAATAATCTTAAAGTTCTTTTCCAACTTAAATGATTCTATGGTTCTACAATTCTACGTGCTATCCTTCTCAGACTCCAGAAGTCAGACATAATGGTATGTCCTACAGCCATCTTCCTCTATGTACCTCCTATTTGGCCTGCACATTAAATGTCCTTTCCATTTGCCAGACCCATAATGACCAAAGTGATTGTGGTGAAAGGAGAGGGTGGTTTGTTTCTTGAAACAAAGCATGTTGTCAGTTGTTACGTAATTCACTCACATTTTGAACTCTAAATTTTCATTACACAGTTTAAAAATATTTTTCAGGAAACAAAAATCTAGCAGTGATCTTCCAAGGACCAGGAAGAGAAAAGCATTCTTTCCTTTGTGATCCTTTGGATGCTGCTTAAGACATTTACTGGAGTGATCGTGTCTCTTGTCCTAGCTTTCAACACATAGCAAACAATTAGTTGCCAGGGGCCTGGACTTCTCTTGCATGGGCTGCAACTGGAACAGTTTGACAGCAGGTGAATGCAAGAAGAACCTTTTCCACTTTTTCTATCCTTCCAGAAACACTCTGGAGATTATTTTTTTCTTGTGCCAACAGTAACTGGACTTAAGCAACATCGTCAGACTGAAAAGATCATGGCCATCTACACTTAAAAATGAAGGCCAGCCTGCCCGTAGAATCAGGCTCCTGACCTGAAGTGAACAACCCAGAGCAAGAGGAATTCTTTAAAGCAAAATTGCTCCACATAATAGCACAGTTTATGTCCTCCATCACTCCTTTAAAACTGAAGCCTCAAAAAATTTTTTTTAAAACTCAAGTCCCCAGAGCATGTTAAGACTACTCTTTATCGGAACTATCAAAATGGCATAATTAGCAGCTCTGCCTCAAGAATCTAACTTGTGGTGGAAAGTAAAATTAGGGTCTCCAAAGCAAGCACATTAATTAAATAGATTGTTATCCAGTCTAAACTTTTAACCTGATAGATTTGGCAACAAAACCAATATTGCCAGGTATGGCAGCAAGGTTCTCTGCATAAGCAAACTCTTCTGCAAAAATTTACAGGTAGCTCAAGTAGCTCCACAGCACCTTGTAGTACCAATATATGTCTTGCCAACATCGACACTGTTTTTTTTACTTTAGAAGGCTTACTAAATTTACTGGGTTTTTTTCTGTAAGAGTTCTAGAATTTTTAGTCCACTGAAGGAAACTCAACTTTCATCTAAAATGACAGTATATTTCTAGCCCTTATAGCAAAAGAAAGAAGTTGATTTAATTTCTAAATATTTTCTGTTTTGAAAATTCATCCTAAAGAGTCTAGCCAAAATGTTTACTATTTTTTAGGTCATAAAATTTGTAACTGCTTTTTTCCTTTAGTTTTTGTTTGTTTATTTGTTTGTTTATAATTGATAATTGTTAATTTACCAGCTTGGTAGAAGTGGGCTGCCAGGCTGATAAAGGATTTGGAACATCTGTCTTGTAAGGAACAGCTGAAGGATCTGGGGCTGCTTAGCCTAGAGAAGAGGAGATTGAGAGGACAACTCATCACTCTCTACAACTACCTGAAGGAAGGTTGTAGGGAGGTGGGATTTGGTCTGTTCTCCCTAGCAGCGAGTGATAGGATGAGGGGAAATGGCCTTAAGTTGCTCCAGAGGAGGTTCAGGTTAGATATTAGGAAGAATTTCTTTACTGAGAGCATTGTCAGGCATTGGAACAGCCTGCCCGGGGAAGTGGTTGAGTCACCATCCCTGAAGGTGTTTGAGAGAAGTGTAGATGTTGCCTTTAAGGACATTTTTTAGTGGTATTGATAGGGCTAGGAAAAGGTTGGACTTGAAGATCTCTTTCAGCCAAAACTGTTCTATGATTCTTTGATTCTATGGATCTATGACATTTGACCATTTTTACCACCTGTCTTTTCAAGCAGTATCTTAACCACGAGGGGAAAAAAAAGAAAGGAAAAAACCATTATATGTATGTGTAGTTCTAGGAATGCATACTGAACATTGAATACTTTGTTAGAAGGAAGCAGATGGTTAGGGAATAAACCCAGCTGATTGCCTTGTCTTCACTGCCTTTTATTGAGTTAGAGTTGGGAGAAATTGCACTTCCTTAAGATCAAAACAACATACTCAAGTGGGAGAAGTTTTGGATTAAGCGGTAGAACAGGTAATTTGTGAGAGACTTGCAGCCTCCTGGGAGGAAAAAAGAATCTCTTAGTACCAGGGAGAGGATCCTGAATCACCTTCAGAAGTAATAAAGACTTCTGAGTGAGAAAGAGGAGCCCATTTGAAATTTATTACAGTACATGAAGACATTAACAAGGATGCAGCAGTCAGACACCTTTTAATATCAAGCCTGTGTCATCCTGCAAGCCTGAGTTTCTGATTTCTAAGAGTTAATGTGGTATAGTCTCATAAATTACATAAATTTACAAATGGGGATTAAAGCTCTGGCTAACTCATCAGTCTGTCTCTGTCAAATGTATTTAGTGAAGTGTTCTCTCATACTGACTACAGTGCTGAACACAGAAACCAGGGGAAACTATTTTAATGATCCACTGATTTTTTTTTTTTTAAATATCTATACAATCAGATAAAGGTGTTTTTGCATGTTTCTGTTAAAAGAAAACCAAAAACCTGATGCATGTACTTGGTGCTATTTAATCTATTTTGTCTGTGGCTTCCTTAACATGCTAACCTTCCCACTTAGAAATTAGTTTCCTGACGCTTCTTTTAAGACTGCCTTTCAAATCTCATTCAAATGCCTATCAGTTCTACTTTCTCAGAGCTGCAGTAAGAAAACATTTAGTATCCAACACTTCTTTAGAAAAAGCAACCAGTAATCTTATTTTCCTGCCATTCTTATTGCTCTTTTTCTTTATTTAAAGGCACAGGAAGGCCAAGTGAGTTAATATTCCCAAATATTTTGCTAGTTCAAAGGTGACAAACATGTCCAGGCAGATAACTCCATAGTTATTAAATCCTTTATGTAATAAAATTTTCCCTTTTCATTTTTTTTCCAGATGTGTTTATCAGTTTTGCTATTCAACTGCCAAATAAATATATCTCTGTAAAATGATAATCCACAAGGATTTTGGTATGTGAAAATACGACAAAAGTGTCACTGAAGTTTAAGAAAAAGCATCTGCAAATGTCAGTGATGTGCAAAGATTTAGATTAAGTCTGTAGAGGTTCATGTCCTTTCTCTAAACTTCATAACAAATGCTAGTTTCTATATTTGAACATCAAATACCTTTAAGCTAATTCTCCAAATTTAAATTATTATATTCACTAACTTTGCCTTCTTTAAATCCTTCTTTGGAAATAAAAAACAAATAGAATTGAAGTATTAATTTGTAGTTTGTATTAATTTATTTTTAATTTAAATAGAAATTTATGAGAGATTGCTGAAGTTTCTGTTTGATCAAAGTTGGGAAAAATATTGTATAGTCTTGCAACCATTTGCACTGAACTTTCAGACTTGTTTCACCCATAGAACATCAACATAATAGTTCAGTTGTGAAATAGGAGGTTTAAATGTAGAGCAAAAAGGGGGGTGATTTTTATTTTTAATTGTCTCTGAAACATCTAGAAGAAATGTCAGTGCTGAAAATGGCTATTCTTTGAAGGAAATATGAATTTAATTATCAATTTAATTATGCCACTTGCTCCAAAAGAATAAAAATAAGAGCAAAGTCTCATTTAACAAAGCCAGACAATCTTTTAAAAATAATGGTCCGGAAATATTTTGAATCACTTCTCCAATTCTGAGAATCATTTGAGTCATGCATAACAACTAAATCTTTTCTTTTCCTTAAAAAAAAAAAAAAAAAAAAGTAGAGATTTAACAGGCTACTTAAAAAGACTGTGATTTTTTTCCGGCTTTGATCAAAATAGTTATTTCTCTAAGCTGTTTTTTCTGACATGATGAATGAAGTGATACAGAATTTGATTGTGGGGGAAGGAGAAGTATGAAAGGCACTTTATCACTCTATTTCCTCATCTTAAGTAATATTTAACTTAAAGCATTAAGGGCTTTTTCCACTCTTTATTTCAATAGGAGTTTGCCCATTGATTTCATAGAAGAGAAATAAGTCACTAAAGTAGGTACTTTTGGTGTGTTTGGGTAATGCATTTTGTCAGTTTTATTATCTCCTGAATCTTGTATTGTCACTTTAAATCTGAGTAATGTGTATCATAAGTGACATAAAACATTGCTATATGAAGTCTGCCATTTTGAATTTATCTCCTAAGCTGGTAATTCAGCTGGAACTCCTGCAGGGACTGAAAGCACATTTTGTGACCCTCACTTTTCACCTTGGCCACCGCCCTGCATGCAAGCCCCACATCCCAACACCCCTGCCCTGCTGAAACAGTTTCTCTTCTTTTGGAAGAGACTACACTGCCACAGGAGCCATCCTCTGGACATCTGCAGGATCATTATGTATCCCCATTTTGTTCAAGCAGAGATGGAATAGTCATAGCAATCTTACTTTGTCTTTGTATGGGCATAGACACTGTCTATGGGATAGACACTGTAGACACTGTAACTAGATAGAATAAGTAAATATTAATTTTGAATATTAATCTGTAATAATAGTTTCCAAGACATTAACAGGTACTGAAGGAAAAGGTAACTTAAAATGGAATAGTCCTATTTATATACATAAGAAGATCTTATCTTTACTTCTTTCTATACATCCTGTATTAAATAAGAAGACAAATGTGTTGTAGCTGTAGATTGGCAGGATCTGATGATTCAGTAGGATAATCTAGGACCATTTACAAGCACTCAGGTCAAGCAAATGCTTCAAATATCTGTACGCGCATACTTTTTGGTAGCTCTAAATTTTGGTACCTTATATTTTGCAAACTTAAAAATAGCAGGCAGCTAATGTCTATATGTTAAACATGTAAAAGACCCTCAACACAAAATGAAAGCTTATCAATATAATTTTCAGAATTAAGGATCTTAATTCCTGTGAAAAAAATAAAAAATCTTTCTTGATTTGGTTTAGTTATTACTGCCTTGCTGAGGGAATAAAAAAGGGTTAATTCAGTCTCAGTTCACTTTGGCCTGAAGATTTCAGAGTCAGGGCGGTAGACTGTACTCAAATCGACAATGGGGATTTTAATTTCTTTTAAGTACTTCTGCAGTGATCAGGTGTGAGGAAACATGTTCTATTATGGACTAAGAAGGGAAAGACTGACAGGGGGAGGTCAAGATTAAGGCTTTAGGTTAGCAGGTGAAGACTGATAAGTATATGAAGACAGAGTCTCTGGAGGGGGAGACACAAGCTCAGTCTCACTCATTCCTGTTCCCACTTCAGGTTTATGGACTTAGCTACGCAGTGAAGAATCAGCTCCACAGTGGATTGGAAGATGTTCCCATCTGTACTGATTCTTTATCTGAGTGCCGTATTTTTAGTTTATATTTTGAAATAAATGGACACTGTTTCATTAATCTTCAGCTACAGATTAAATACAAAATTGATACATTCTCACTGTTTAGCAGTATTCATTCTACATTTAAGATGATGTTGCACACGAGAGAAATTTAGTCTTGCTGGGAAAGAAATGAAAATATTCCATTAAAGGACTGAAGGCTGACACATACACTGCAAAAATAGAACAGGAATCATGAAATAATACATTTGAAAACAGTAATAATATCAGAAATAATATGCTCTTTGAATAATCAATAAGTCTTATATCTTAGACCCACATTCTATTATCTTCTTCATTCCACTATAATGTTAGATGTTATTCTTTACATTATCCAAAGGTAAAAGATAACCATATTTCATTGGTAGTATGCAGTGAGGAAGAAAGTCCCTGCTGCAGTGTCTGGCAAGAGAAAAAGCAAAGGGGAATCAGAGAAGCCCACTCAAGGTAAAGATAAAAAAATAAAGATTTGACTTCCTCATTATTCCACCTCCTTATCTCTCCCCTCCTTATCCCTCTTAGGCTTTTTACTCTGTTTAGACTTTTTCTGGCTGAAAAAAATCTACAGTTAACAAAAACATACAATTTCAAAGCATTTGTTGACCTAAGTGCTTAGAAGTTACCAAGGCTTCTGTGGCACAAATAAACGCTCACTGCTGAGGCACTGCTTAGGGAAAAATGCATTTTATTCAGAAGGCTCACAGTAAGAGAGTTAATAATTGAGGGAGCCTGTTCCTCTGAGAATGTATACACTAGGAGCAAATGCAACTGCAAAAGAAAACTATGTACTATAAAGTAAACATGCTGATATAATCTTAACAATTCACAAAAATTATCCGCTGCTTTACAGTTGACTTTCTTTTTCTTTTCTCTTAAAAGAAATAAATACTTCTACAAGAAAACGCAGAAGAAAAAAACCACACAAAACTAAGCACTTTTTATAAAGAAATGTAAGAACATAACTGATAAAAATAAATTAGTTGTTACTGTTTTCTTATAACCTGAAGTCATCTCTACAGTCCATAAAAACATTTCACTATTTACAAGTGTATGCTTATGAGTATTTTGCTAAATGCTTTTAACAGTTTATAACAGTTTTTAACAGTTGTTTTTTTTTACAGAAAAAGTATTTTACTTACTGCATTCGTATTGTTCAATGGGTGGCATGAAGGTCCAGAGATTTTATTGTAACCTGACAGAGATTTCAGATTCCCCATTTAAGGGACTGGTATGATCCAACAGCCCTTTACTGACACCATAATGAGTGTCAATGAGAATTACATTTCTGTGAGAGTATTTATTAGATTTGGGAAGGTCTATTGAGTTTTATGTCGTGCTGATATTTCTGTGTACTTTTATTTGTGTTTGATATCTGTGATGACTGAATGTCAGAAACACTGTGAGGCAAGATCTGTAACATATGACATGGAAGATTAAGCTCATCTCAGGATTACTGATGAAGTAGAGAAAATATACTACCCTTGAACTTTCTGAATTGTGCAATAGACTTTTTCTCTGTCGTCATATAAAGCTTGCTTTTCTCTTCCAAAGCCTGGGTCTCCTGTCTCTGATCATGTGTTACAGCTGCTTTCTCTTCCACTCCCTTGTGCAGCTATCAGACATCTGTCTACTTGTTACGAGCCCTCCTACAACGGCACAAGGAGGATCAAAATTGGCACCACTACAGTATTAATGAAAGGAGGTGAAGAGTTTATTATTGTTTATCACTGTAAGAGAAAGGCTCAGATTTATATTAATCACTTACTCCTAGGACATGGAGCATGATGGGAAGAACTGGTGATTTGTGTGGCTCTGAATTGCTCTGTCTGTCTCTCTGACCTTTGTGAATTGAAGTTTTATGGACCTCAGCTGTTTGCCCTGTAAATTCTTACAGAGATTTATCAGCTTTATGTATTTTCCTCTCTCTTTAAGGATAATTATAACCGTGTGACCCAGTCACAGCAAATACTATTGAAAAAACAAAGGCTTTAATAATCTTAGTGTTAGCAATTTTTGGAAGGTATGAAATATCATTCCACACCTAATGTCTTGAATAGTTTGCTTTCACCTCATTTTAACATCTACATCACCATTTCAGTATGAATTGGCTTGAAAACAAGAATTCCATTTCCAAAAAGAAAATTACTACACTAAAAATTTTGATTTTGCACTACATCAGAAAGGCATTTAGAAAACTGGTATCATGAACAGTTAATAGCACAAGGGTTAGAACACTCAGCTGGCATATGGAACACACTGATCTATCTCTCTTTTACATGATTTGGAAGGAGGATTTGAGACCAGATGAGCACTTAGCAGGAGTCTAAAGAGCCTTTTGACTTCTTTAACCTTAAACACAACATTCATTGACTGAATGTGTGCAGCTCCTGTAATCCCAGGTTTGCAGCTTCTCCAGTCTCCAAAGGCTATCCCAGATACTTCTGGCCAGCTTGCCAAATAAGCAAATTTGGTAGATGGCCTCCCCAAGCTGGCCTCCTCAAGCAAGAGACATGCTGAGGCAGCATACAGCAAGTGCAACGCCTTTAACTACCGCAGGTGCAAACTCCTTGTCCTTGTTCTTGTGGCATGGTATAACTCAAAGTAGGTGAACATAACCATAGGGACGGCAGCTACACCTGATTCAGTACCAGTCCTGAAAAATCTGTGTGACAGTCTACACACATTTACTCAAATAGTGGGAAACAGGCTTTTTCTCTGCATCAGAAAGGTTTACATTGACTTTTGGGTTCCCTTCTATCCTAGGTGAGCATATTGATGAATAAACCACTTTCCATTTCAAGTACTAGTTCTATCTGTGACAATTCTACAAAAACATAGAAGGGAAATGACAGTTCATGCTGAAAGCCTGTAAATATTTGGCTTCTGTTACTGAACACTAAGCTATATAAAAAGAATTAAGGCTTGAGGCTGGTATATTTTTAAATTTGCTTAAAGCCTGAAAAACAATAAGGCTGTACCTGTACTAACATTATTTTTGAAAAATGTCTATTGGAAAAAGGCTTTTACATTGCGTTTTACATTACATAACAATTGTAAAATTACTTCTTTTTTTTTGATTTGTATTTCTTTGGTTTGGGGTCAAAAAGAAATAATTTATGTAGAAACAAAATGCAAAACCTAAAAAGCATAATTTCACTAGAGAGCAGAAAATGCCTGAGGTTTGTCATCTACAGAGCCCTGTTTGAGTTTATTTAACATAAATGTTCTAAAATAACTGTACTATGAGCTGTCTAACTTCTGAATCATTTTACACCAAGTAAATCAATAAGACTCTATGGTAGTCACTGCTCAAGGAAAGAATGCTGTGATGAAAATACCTCCACATAGACAGTCATGTGCTGTTGGTGCACATCAGTGAGTAATAATGCTTTCCAAGGAAGTCACCATGAAAAAAGAAATCTTCTCTCTCCTCAGTTCTACCAGAGTAGGACAAAAAAGGAGAAGAGAGAAGGCAAAAGGAAGATGAAAAGTGAAAATTTCACCTTCAAAAGTGATCTTAAAATGTTCTTGTTTGCATTTTAATATCTGTGATTAAATCTTCAAAATTATTTTCATTTATAGATGAATATTTTTTGTAGAATTTAACACTTAATGAATATTATTGGCACAAGTGACATATAATTTATTTCTGAAAGAGCTTAAAAACATTCAAAAATTTCATATTGGCTAACATATTTATAAACTTTGTATCACTTACAGAAAGTATCTGTATTTACATAGTAATTTCACTGCATAGTAATAAAGATTCTGTATATCAATATAATATTATACTACTATGAAAAAATACACAAAACCAAGATATTGCATACTGAAATCACTTTCTAGCTTATAGGGTATTTTATTACTTTAATGAAGCTCTTCTTTGGGTAGCTTTAATTTTTAAGCCTATTTTAATTTATGTTTACATAGTTCAATTTCCAACTCGAATAGTAAGTTAGTTAAGAACTTGTAAAACCAGAAGTCTTTTGTAATTGCACCTATCCCTTGTGGAATCAGAATAGCCAAATACAGCATGATTTTCACTTTTAGAATCATTATGGGTTTTCTGTGATATTTGGTTGAAGTAAAGCACATTGAACTGCTTGAGAAATTCACATGACACACAAATTAATTTATTTGTCCTGAACAATAAAAAATATTTGAAACAGTCCTAAATACTTGTGAATGTATATGTGCATATAGTGCACACAGAGCCACGTAAAATTACATTTTTTGCAATTGCACATTGCATTTTTTTAGGGTCAACATTTTTTCGGGGTTTGGATTCATCAGTTTTTATGCTTAATCTGAAACTTTGGAAAAAAAAAAAGATTCTTGTAGCTGTTAATAAAAGCTGCTGACTAGATCCTGGATTATTATCCACTGTAACTGTTGTTGAGGAAATAGACAAATCCTATCTATTGATATTATTTCCCACATAAACCTTAAAAAAGACACTTGTATGGCCTTGCAGAGAATTTAACATTTGGGAAGTAAATGATAATTTTGGTCAGCTTGGCACAACTAACGGTCTGCAATGGCAAATTAAATGCTACATTAATAGGCTAAAAACCACACAGGATATGCAATAAGCGTGAATACTCTTGAATTAATTTTTTTGTAGTTATTCTTTTATGTGAGTCTCAGTTTCATGAGAATAAACTGTATAGTAGCTGTAATACCTGTTCAGTGAAGGCCTCCAAACAACAAAGACCATGTTAATCCTTATGATTTTAAAAGCAGGAGATGCAAATCGTTTCACGTAACTTTGTATCTCAAAGCTTTAGATATTTATATTTAATGCAGTGAACCTAGCAACACCCTATTTTTTTGCACATGACAAATATGTGATCCTATTATCTTTGAGCAATTCGGTCTTCGAGGTAACTACAGGACTGACGTGAATTTGTATATGAGGTAAGTGCATAGGCATTTGAACGATGGGTTATGATTTGTGTAAATACCGAAAACTAGCAGTTTGAAGTCTTACTCTAAGCCATCCTACCCAAAGAAGGGTGAAGAATATCTATGCCTCTGGGAAGAGACTCATTTGATGTAACCTGCAAATAAGGTGAGAAGGTATGCCTTGTGGAAGTGTCCATTACTCTTTGTAAAATCATGATAAGATGTGGTGGTGCAGCCACCCCAGGGTCACTCCGACATCTCAGAGTGAGACCCATTGTACTGTTATTTTGGTCTCAGGTGCTGCTATCTGGGTTATAAATGCATTAATCTGCAAGTCAGGCACCCTCTGGCCACACCTGGCCCAGCTGCTCCCTGAATCATCTACCAGAATGATTCAGCACAAACTGTATCCAGAATGGAAAATACTGACCAAAGGCAATCATCTCAAGACCCTATAAACAGCAATCCAAAAAATGAGGCCTTTTGAGCACTCCAGGACCACAATGGGCTGCGACCCAGGATTTCCCCTGCACCTGAGACAAGGATCTCTGAGAGGAGATTTTGTGAGGGTTGAAAAATTATTTTGTGAGGTTCATGGGCAGTCCGTTGATGAATGCGGGAACATAAAAGTGAGTAATTCAGGATACTCATGAAAAGGCAAATTTTAGTCATAGGTTAACCTCTCTGCGTGTTGCCTGTCTCTGTGTAATTTGATCTAGAATTGTTTGTTAGTCTGCATGTCCATGTGTGATTTGATTTAAACTCCATCTGTGTGTGTAACCCTGCTGTAAGTTTTCATAAGGTAATTAAGTTGGATTTTGATACCTAACAAAAGCTATTTTAAATCAATATCACCTACTGATTCTATAGTTAGTGTGAGAAAGCAACTGTGCAAGGACAGTAAAGTCTTGCAGGTCCTTCTAAATGTAACTTTTGTCAACAATCCATGTGATATCCAGACATTTATTTATTTAGAAAAGCAGACAGATGGCTTGAAAAATGTATGATCCGGTCTAAACTAAGCTAAGCATGAAGACAGCTACAGCATTTGTTTCTTTGTACACACAAGCTAAGTAAACATTGTGGCCTATATATTTTTTCTGGTTTTCTTCCTGTACTTTGATGAGACTGATAGACTTTACTACATTTACCATGCTCTGAATAAATGTACATTTTGTTGTATACATATATATAAATAAAAATGTACCATCTATTAACTGTCCTTTAACAACCAATCTCACCAATATTCCTCCACTGTATTTCACTATTATGTGATGTCAGACTGCTCCCATTGAACTCTTTAACATGAATGTTTGCACTAGGTCAAGCTGAGAGACACTTGATTTTCTTCATAAGCAGCCTATATTGGTCTGTGTTTTATGTTTGTGACTATAACAATGTTGATAACAGACCAGTGTTTTAGCTGTTGTTGAATTTCTCTGTTTTTTCAGTTTGGGGGTGGGCAAGTTGCTGAGACGGGTCACAGCTGGGATGGCTGACCCCAGCTGACCAAAGGGATGTTCTATATTATATAGCACAATGCTCAGCAATGAATACTTGGCGCTGGGGGGAGGTGGAGAAGAGCCTTTCCAAGTTACACTTTGCTCAGACACTGGCCAAGTGTTGGTCTGTTCATGGGAAGAGGAGAGTGACTGTTTTTGTATTATTTGGAGTGTTTATCTGGTGTCCCCTCCCTTCACTTATGAAACTGTATTTTTATTGACCTACAAGATTTTTCTCACTTTTGTTTTTCCAGTTCTCTCAGGCATCCTGATGGGGGGTGAAGGTGACTGAGTGAGCAGCTTGTGGATGCTTAATTGCTGGCTGGGGTCAACCCACTACAGCATTTCTAGATATTCAAAACAAAACATCAGGAAAATTAATTACCGACTAAAAGAAAATTGCATCTCTTTCTCCTTCTTTTCACAAAATGTTTTCCGCTGTTAATAATTGTCCTGAAGAAAGCTACCCAAAAGTTTATCAACTTTTATCAACTGCAAATAAACAAAGTGCCAAATTTTCATATAAAGTTTATGGAGATGAACAGTTGCCTTGTTAATTTTAGTGTCCTACTTTCATCACTGCGTGAAAGTCTACTTCAAAACATTCAACTTCAGAGCTTGTGTCTGTCACTACTCAGCTGTAATTTAACCAATTTAGAGATAATAGCAATAAGAAAATAATATTCTGCTTTTTTACTGTTTGCTATCAAGTCCTCAAGAGTTATGCTAGGAAAAAACCTAACTAGCTCCTCAGAATGAATCTCATTACTTCACTGTTTTAAGGCAATTTCTTCTCTTAGTTATGTTAAATATAAAAGAATGTCCTACATATTTTTAACTAAAATGTCACAACATGCAGTGCTCACTAATATTACAATTATTAGAAATTAATATAGGCGACTGACTACAATTCCAATTAATAAAACTGATTGCTAGTGTGATTTTTTTTTCTGTGTGCATTTGTATAAAAATATAGCTGAATCATACCTGATACTGTGTATACGCTTGTGACAGGACGCTAACTCTGCACCAAGTTTGAGGTTAATCTGCCCATAATTTTGTCTCTAATGAACAACTTGATAAATTCTGCAAGTTTTTAAACTCAATGTTATGGAGGAGGGTGAATAAAAACTATGAAGTCTTTGCCTCTTTTAGAAGAGAAAACTGAATGCAACCAGGAAGCTTAAAATAGAACAAACAACAATAATAATAATAACAAGAATAGTGGTATTTAACAGCCAAAAATTTTAATTTATAGTTATATTTGTGAATTTAATACTATAATTAAAATTGAACATTTTAATATTAAACTTTATTTTTAATAAAATTAAACATTAAAATAACTTCAGTTTGGATTTAGTTTTTGATGAGTCACATTTAGCTATCCTTACAGCTCTCAGAGGGAAGGTCTTGACTTATAATTAAATCAGAGTGAGGTTTTTACTATAGCAATACATTCAAGTATGTTGTAACTGAAACGTCTCAGGCATCTCTTGTTTTCAGGTGGAGTGAACTGAGGTGTATTGAAGATGAGCACTGCAGCTTGGCTTCGATTTTCCTTTTTCTGAAGCTATCACTATTTCAGTGAAGTCGGATTCTCTGCTACTCTTTAGCTTGTCACCATTGTTATCAGAGAGCTCTGTTGTGTGGTGTCAGCAAGTATCTAATATCTTGTTTATCTGGTTTCTCCAGTTGCCAAGGTCTCTCTCTGAGTTCCTTCTATGGATTCACCCAGACCAATTTAGAGTTATGCAAATCTATATGCCCTAAGGCAAAGCCTTTAGAGATAACGACTGTATATACTACAGCATGTTTCATGCTACAGCATGTTTCATGAGAAAGTGATCTTTCACTGAAGGTCCAGAACATTATGCAGTTTAACAAGAGATTACGTAAATCCTTATGTTTTGCTTCTCTCCAGTAGTAGCTGCAGCACCTCCTGAAAATAAGGATGCAAATGGTCAGAAATGTATGCCATTAGATTGAGGAGCAATCTGTCCCTAAATATCTACTTATAAAGGAGGCTAAAAAAAAACTAGCTCAGCAATTAAGATTGAAAATTCATCAGAGGTTATCTAATTATCACATGAAATTCTCTGCCCACTGAATAGACAGAAAGCCCTGAGAAGACTCAGTATTTGTGCTAGTAAAACTCTAATGTCTTCAATTTTAGCAAAAGCAACTCCAAACTCAGATAATGAGCTAAATAAATCTCACATTTTTAACAACTGGAGCAGAGAAATAATAGGATTACCATTAAAGGCTTTATAGCCAACATACTGAGCAATTTTACACCTCATTTCACTTATTACTATACCTCCTACTATTTTCTTTACACATTTGTCCTAAAAAGTTCTGCATCTGAGACATAGGTACCTTCATCAGAAAATGTAACCTTGTGTCTATCACCGAGAGCCCCATATATACTCTCTGCTGTCACCAGTTCGTTAAGAAGATCTAAGAAGCCAATGGCCTTGTTTTAGCTGTATGTGCATTTATTTGGATGCATGCTTGTTTGTCCCCTGCAGTATGATTAAAGTCCATTAATTGCATTTCAGAATGAAGTCGTTAGATCTTTGAAAACACTCGCAATGCACTTCTCAGCAGTGGAGGATCTTGCATATACATTAAATATAATACTCTATGTTCAATTAACAGTTCAAACACTACCTAAAATAGCAACCTAAGCCTCTCATAAGACAATCAGAGCAGTTAGCATTGGTCCTTGAGTCAACAGAACTGTTATCCAGAAGGGTAATTCTTCCCTGTGCAGATGATTATGGTAAGAGCCCCCACATAGAGTGAAAAAGCTGTCAGAAACTTCAGCAAATATGAAGAACATTCTTTTTGGCATCCTTTCGTAAAGATAACCATTTTACATTGATAGAGAATGGCACATATTGAAAAAATTAAATTGCAGACCCACACATTTTTTTTTTCACAGAACATGACATAGTTTTTATATGTGTGTACTTAATGCCCAAATTGGAAAGTGTTCAGACAATGCAGTAATAAGACATATTATAAAAACTTTCTGTTTCTAAGGAAAGGAAAATATCCTGAATACTTTCTTGAACAATTATAAATCATTAGATAATATCTTATTCTCCATGCTTGTATAATAATCTTTTGACCATCTAATTTGCGCCAGGAGGTGCCTTGTGATACCAGGAGGAAAGACACTAACACTTCGTAAAGTATAATTTAAAATGCTATTTATTAGAGCTAACATTATATATAGAGAATAATATACACAATCTTACATCTCTTC
This sequence comes from Apaloderma vittatum, assembly GCF_000703405.1. Lineage (NCBI taxonomy): Eukaryota > Metazoa > Chordata > Aves > Trogoniformes > Trogonidae > Apaloderma > Apaloderma vittatum. The sequence continues at coordinate 17,055 of NW_009709776.1, read as the reverse complement.
TTGCTGCATTTCTAGACAAAGGCAAAGCCACAATTGCCAAGACCAAGTGGGAGCTGCCTGTAGATCCTGTATTACAATGAGATGGCTAATTCTGTTCCACAAACAAGGTATATACTCATCACAGCAAAATTCTAAAGGCCAGGATGTGCATTCAGCACAGCATAGCAAAAGCCAGCGCAGGCCTGGCCCAGCTAGTTGTTTCGTGCGTTGCTAACCCCTTGATGTACAACTGTCTTCTGGTAAGGATCACTGAACCATCTTCCAAGGCTTATCTCCTTCTAATGAAAGAAATTTTGGGTGATTTTTGTTTTACTTTGTCTTGGAAAAAACAATATTTTTGAGAAGAATGTTTTCTACTCAGCCTACAATATCTCCACATCTCTTAATCTCATAGTGTGTGTTAAAATAATTAAAGATGCAAACGGTCAGAAATTGAAATTGCTAATTAAGCACTTAAAAACTCTGTCCTTACCTTCCCCCTACAGACAGTATAAAGGGATATACACCTCTACAGTATCTTCAGATAGCTAATGTATAGTAATATTTGGAATATTCTTTATTCTCACCAATTTATAAGTGACATTAAAATATTTTAGATTATGCATTGGACTTCCAGTTAGTTACAGTTTGTTGAGAAGAATGTCAGCTTTATTCTATATGCTAATTATTAAATACAAATTTCTGCATTTCATTCCTTTAAAAATGTAAAGAATCTTTCTCTATCTTGACTGTGTGAAGATTTCTCATAAATCAAGTTGAGACTGTAAAACGAAAACCCAATTAAATAGAGCTTTAAATAACTGAAAGATCTTGGGATTTTAAAAGTTGAATTGAATAATGTAATGTGGCTGGTGAGGAATTTTTGTATACCATCACCTACATATAATTCAAAATATTGAAGTTAGTTGGGTCAAGGAGTTATTTATCTTGACCTTTTACTACCTTTTGAAAATTCTACTTTATCCAGAAGGAGACTCGAGCACTGTTGAATCCACAGGACAATGGACAGGGAACTAGGACCAAAATAACCACATTACCATGTGTACCCAGTGAGGATATGTACTTTTATGGCACACAAACTAGTTCATTACTTGACAGCATAAGCAAGCTAATATTACACTTAAACCACAGAATTAAAAGGACTGAGACTGTGGAAATTAATTTGTTCTTATTTAAATATTATGACAGTGAAACTAAAATAAACAGCCTTTAAAACCTTTATTTAGAAAACACTACATAAATAAGTATTTAAAAACTTGGGTTTTTTTATAGAATTATAGAAGAGATTAATAACTGTTTGAGGAACTGAACTATCTATTTAACTTATGTTTAAAATGTACAATTTTGTATTTTTTTATTAAACTTCACAGTTCCTCAGACATAGTTTGAAAAAGTATCTGTTGTTTTACAGATATTCAGCATAACAAAATGAGAGATAAATTACAGGCTGGTTGTATAGTTCACCGACTCTTTAAGTAACTTGATTTACAGCAGCTAAGAATATAATCAAGTAGAAACTTTCCCACTCTGTGACATTAAGATTTATTTATCTTTTTTTTAGTCAATAAGCAAGGACATGTTAATAACTTCTCTTCCATTTAGAGATAGTCACTATTGAACTGTAATCATACCAGATAAAAAGCAAGATATACTTTACTAAACCAATTTTATTGCAAAGTGTATCTTGGTTATCGCTAGAGTGCATTTTCTGAAGAAAAAAACCACAAGACTCCATTGCTTATATTTAATCATTCAACCAAAAGTCTTTAATTAACTCTAAATTTGAGCCCTACTTCCTTTCCAAATGTGCTGTCTTTTTTATAAATTAAAGATAGCCTCCTTTGCAAAGTAGTGATAACTTCCTCAAGTCTATTTGGCTATTGCCTGACATAATACAGTTTTGGGGTTTATTTTTTATTTTTATTTTTTAATAGCGGCTCTTATATAATAACTGAAGTCAACAAGATAAAGATGGTCAAGGTTAAGCTGTACACAAAAATTAGTGTCTGAGAGCCACAAGAATCACAGCAGTCCTAGGAAGGGGACATCTGAAAGACATTCACAGGGTAGAGATGAGAAACACACATGCAAATCTTATTGAGGATAAAAGGTAATATACATTATATATGGAGTTAAGAATTTATGTCTAATGTTTCAGTAATTTAATAAAAACAGAATAGTTAGAAACAATTACAAATCCAATGACAGTAAGTAAATGTTAAAATTAAGAGAGAGAACACTGACTCAATAAAAAGAGTTAACATTAACTTCTTGCTATGTATCTGGATCAGAGATTTCATTGAGGCCCATGGTGAGATGTTAGGCTGAGGCCCTGCATACTGAGGAGATTAAGAGGAGCAAAAAGTCCAGGATGCAGCAGCATATGGAAGATCCCTTGCTGGAGCAGAGGACTGTGCCTGAAGGGAAGACCGTGCTGGAGCAGTCCATCACTGGGAGGAATACAGCCTGCGAGAGAGCCCCATAGTGGAGCAGTTCAGGAAGAATTGCTACCATGTGTTGCAGGAGTTCAAGGAGGACTGTCTCCCGTGAGACGGACACCGTGATGAAGCTGGGGAGGAGATAGCTGGGAAGAAGGGAGAGGTGAAGTGAAAGGGTGCTCAAGACCTGGTTATATTTATTTTCTCACTATCCTTGTGTGATCTAATTGATTAATAAATTGGTTTTGGTGTTCAAAAGTTTTCTCCCTAAGTCAACTCTGTTTTTCGCCCGTGACCAAGAGTGGTGATTGAACCCTCGGTGCCCTTAATCTCAATCCTCAAGCCTGTTGTTGAGTTTTCTTCTCCCCATCCCAAAAACGAGCAAGTAGGAGTGAGTGAGCAGCAGCATGGTTCTTTGCTGTTGTCTGGGTGGGCTCAAACCAGGACAATCAGTCTTTCTTAATAAGAAGTGTTAATAACAACCACTCAATGTCTTGAGGTTTTTACCAGAAGTACATTGTAAATAGTGGGGAGTTTCTTCTGCCTTGGCCTTTGATTTTTTCTGTTCTCTACATTTTCTCTGAAGTTGATTTTACCTGGTTCACATAGGTGCACTCTTTCTTTAAGTAGCTTTTGACCTCTGTGATTTGATTTCACAAACTGGAACCTCTGCTGTCATCCTGTATGCACACTGTTCCACACCACATTTCAACCCAGTGTCACAAGCAGCTCCCCTCATGCTAGCTATTACTGCTACGAAATTTGAAACAAATTCAGGCAATAGCTACCTGATAGTTGGACAATTGCTATAGCAGGGAAAGCAAGCTGACATCAGCTCAGGACAAAGCAAGTGCAAGCGATTCCAGAGAGATAGCACTATCAGGTCAATTCAAAGCCTGAGGCTTTTTACAACTAATGACAAAACATCATATTTCCTGGGCTACAGAGAGGCTAGCCTTTGGCAATTCTGCTGTGCTGTGTACTGATCTGTGCATGAAATTGGATTCCAGGGCAACCAGAAAATTTGGCCTCACTGACCTTTCTTGCCCTTACTTCCTTCTACAGCAAAGAGAGTTACCAGCCTTTGGGGTAATACAACCCAAATACATGATTTAATCCTTCACAGAAATTTATCAGCAACTGTAAAGTCTTTTGTAATATTTTAAAATGCATAGGATATATTACATAAAACCACCTTTGAGATACCACATATATAGACATGCTCAAGTAACAGAGCAGCATTTCTCAATTAACATCTTTAGAACTATGTACCCAAAGTATGTCAAAATGAATAATTTCTTTTCAGTTAATCATCAGTCAGACAAAACATGGAAAAATGTTGTCAGTGTTTGTATATCAGCTGCAGAAGAAGACATTTCAGACTGTCTGAAGTCATATATGATTCATTGGACAAACAGAATGAATATGAAACTATTTGTGTATCTGTTTTTCAGCTTTGTCAGAAGACAATTTACTGAAAAAAGGAGGTTACATATTTTGAAGATATATGAAAATTTAATGAAACTCTTATGGAAATACTAGATTCATTTTGAGTTTGAATAATTTTGAGACCTGAATCATTTCATTTTTGGTACCATATAAAATACTTTCTTTAGCAAAATATGGTTATTATTGAATCATTGGATGATTCATTTCCTTACCCTAATTCCCATGTACCTGTAACTAAAATTTACAAATACCTATGTACAAGTTATAAAATCTTCTGACTGGGCGTAGATATAAATATTTATTATACCTCTGACCACAGCCTTACAAACCAACCTTTCACACATTCAAAATGCAAAATACCATGGACCTGCACTTTATTATTTCCTTTTAAACTGACTTTCTGTATGAAAAGCTTAATTCTTTTGCTGCCACTTTCAGAAAACTGAACTTTCTATGAACATATATTCCAGACAGATCCTAACAATACACATACGAGTATTTCTCAAATGTTTGTTCGTCATTTAGAATTTCTGAGAGCAATTGCTGAAAATCAGCAATTACCAGCTACTTTGTACCTTATTTCAGTCATGGGCTCTGTTGCTTCAGATACATAATAAATTTGTTCTATTTTCCCTGAATAGTATCACTGTAAAACCAAAACCTCCAATTAAGAGAGAATGAGTAATGTCCAGAGAATCGGGACAAACATATAATTTATTACAAATATAGTTGAGAGTTCTTGCCTTAAGAATTCACAGTCAAACAGCTTCTGACCTACTCTTTTTTACAGACATCTCCGAGGATTTAGTTATTAACATTTGCAAAGGGATTTCATTGGCAATAACCTATATTGTTGTAAAGTAAATTATTCAAGAAACAATACTCAGAAATAGATATGTTAAGGATTGGAATAGATATGCTTTCAAGGTTGGGAAAAAGAAAAAAATAAACAAAAAGGTCTGAAAAGTTGGTTTAGAAATTTCTTTGTTTCAGTAAGATATTATTTTTTATTTAGTATTTCAAAAAGGAATTTTTTAATATTCACTAAATATTTTAAGCTTTTACTGCTTTGAATGACATAATCAGTTATTTTCTGAGTTAACAAGAAAAGTATAAGAATCAATCTATTAATCATTCATATATTCATCAAAACCGGCAAAAATAGCCATAGGTGAAACAGGCATGTAAAATCTATATTCTCCAAATACCTTACAAATAGATTTGTATTTAAGTCTTTTACTCTTTTCACGACTTCTTACGACAGCTTTAGCAAGGGTCTTCTCTCTTAAATTTTAAAATATTGATATAGAAGTGAAGTTGTACTAAACTTAAAATACTGTGATGGTAAAGCAGTATTAAAACTGTGGCAATCATGCAGAACAAGTAATATCAATCACCTTTTCATCTCTATAGTTTTTAGGTTGTGTTATTTCTATGTTGGAACATTTTACCTCTAATAACTCCAATATTCAACTGAATTTATTAATAGATGCGGAAGCAATTTTCAGCATTGACATAAATACTATCATTTGCTATACAACCCAAAAGATAGTTAAAAATATTGAACTCATCTTAATTTTATATGTTATGTAAAAAAATTATTACAAAGCAGCCTTCATTCCAGCTGAGAAAATACTTCTGTCTGTGTGTACGCACACACACATGCATGTATCATTTTCTAACAAATAAATTATTTTTCTGCAAAATTAATAGAGAGATGATTTGAAACCAGATATGAGGACTGACGATATATGTACAGTCTGATGCCATATTCCTTGTAGAACTAAAGGTGGAATGCATTATACAGAACAGTCTTATCAGCTTTGCAAAGATGTTTTTACAAAGATGTTACTACAAAGCATCTGTTTAAGCAGATTAGCTATTTGGAATCCATTTTCAATGGAGAGAATTATCATCACATTCAGCATTTAGGCTACAACTTTACTTAAAGGATTATTGATGTGTATTAAGTGTTCCTGTCTTTAAATTAGAAACTAGACAGGCTGGTTGAGAAATCCCTAAAGACTTCAGTTTGCATTTCTCAATATTAAAAAAATATTTAATTAATAGGAATGACCTCAGAATGCAGTTGACATATTTTCTGTCATACTCCTGTATTTAGAAATGCGTTATAACAATTTGAATATCAAGGAAGTTTGAAATATTTCTTTGCCAATATAATGATGAAATATTTTATTTCTTAAATCACTTCAATGATATCTGCCAAATAACAATTGAAGGCTACAGGATAAGTTCTCTGTCTTTAAACTAGCCCTGAGTCTACTGTGAAGGACAATGCTACCTCTATTCTTTCTCTCTCCTTCCGTGTGGATCATAAGTGAAATCTCCATAGGTTCTGTAAGGTTTTTTCACTGCAAGACTTGCCCTTAGCGTGAAAGATTTCTAAATCTCAGGGGGGTTTTGTTGGTTTTTTTTTTCCTTTCTTTAGTGTAGCTCTCATATTGCCTTAAATATTGGGAGGATGGAGCTAGAGCCTTCTCAGTGATGTTCAATGATAGGACAAGGGGCAATGGATACAAGCTAGAATAAAGGAGGTTCCACAAAAACATTAGGAAAAACTTACTTCCTGTGAGGGTGGCAGAGCACTGGAACAGGCTGCCCAGGGAGGTTGTGGAGTCTCCTTCTTCAGAGACATTCAAAACCTGCCTGGACGTATTCCTGTGTGACCTACTATAGGTGATCCTGCTCTGGCAGGGAAATTGGACTATATGGTCTTTCGAGGTCCCTTCCAACCCCTAACATTCTGTGATTATGTGTGATAAAATGAATAAATGTCACAAAACAAGTCCAGAAGACACAAACATAAATTCAGCAAGTGTTGTAGACCCTATCACCACTGTGTAACATTCACAACGGGAATAAAAATCAATGTCATAATTTTCAAAATACAGAAATATGAAGCCATTTCAAGATTTTTTTGTATTAATGGATGATATGTGTAAAGGGCCATGTTGTTCATTTACTTTGTCTCAAAAAATATGTATCTCAAAGCAGGAGTGTCAAATATATTTTGATGTTATGGCAAGTCTTCACATAGTTCCTCATTTTTTTGCTTTCAATATTATCTTCCTAATTTGTACATTCCCTAAAGAGAATTTTTTAATTGACTGTTTTCAAGGGCATGTGTTAACATTTGCATTTAGAACAAGACTTCAGATTCTTTTAGATAAATAATAACTGTAAATTAGACTGTAATACACTTTTGAAAACCAATTCTCCGACATATATATCATCTCATTAGTTCACATTTTTCAGCAACTTTTACTATTTAGTCTAATATATCACCTCTAGAAAAAGCTAGTGTTTACCCAACATTTAATTGAATGTTTTTGTTGACATAAATTTAGTTTCAGATTTCATATTTAACAGTGGGATACTGCCTGTTTATAAAGCCCTGTTTAGATAACAAAGGAGGCCTCACAGCTGCTGGCCCTGGTATTCATGGGGAAAAGTAACCACTTCAATATATCCTGCAAAGGCAACATGTCTGGGTGCAAGAAACTCAGGCAATTTCTGAAGAATGTAAAGGACAATTTCTTGACTTACATGACCAACAAACCAATATGACAATATGAACTAGATTTACTGATGCCAAAGCCAGCCAAAGTTGTGTAGGTTAATGGTAGACTTGGCTGTGGTAGATGTTGGGAGAATTGAGAGTAGCTGAGTTTAGGATCCTAAGAGGAGTGAGAAAAGCAGAGTAGCAGAATTAGAATAATGTGTTTCAGGAGAGGCAATTTTGGCTTGTTAAGGGATCTGCTTGACAAGATTCCATGAGAAATTGCCCTGAAGGCAAAGGGGCCCAGGAGAGCAGGTTGATCTCCAGGAACAACATCCTCAAAGTGAAAAAGCAATTCATTCCTTGCAGGTCTGGCAGGTACGGCCAGCACAGTTTAGACTGCAATTATCTGACTAACTCAAATGCAGAACTGAAGCACACAGAATGTGGAAGCAGGGATAGTAGGAATAATGAGGAATTGCCCAAGTGTGGTAGTGTGGAGTTACGAAAGCCAAAACTCAGACAGAGATAAAATCAGCAAGGAATGCAAAGGGCAACAACTAGGGTTTCTCTAGGTACATTGGCAATGAAAAAAACGTTAAGAAGACTCTGAAACTACCGCTTCGTGGGGTAGGGGACCCCGTAACAGAGGTTGTGGAGTAAAGGCTGGCATACTTAGAGCTTTTTTCTGTCCTTGTTGCAAATGGCCATAGAAGCTGCGTTTCAATGTGATGAGTGTTAGGACCTTGCAGGTACCACCAGCCCTGACTGTCACTACCATTTCCCCGAGTCTCTCCCCATCCCGCGCACAGCCCAGGAGTCCATTTCAGCCCCCCTTGGGCCATCAGTCCCTGCCCCAGCAACACTACAGCAGGTCCAGTCTCCAGCTTCCCCACAATCATTCCCTATTGGTCAAGCAACACCTGAGTCCGGCCTAAACCATCCCTGTCCCCAGGGAAGTGCCTCATGAACTTCATCTTCTTCTTTAAAGATATCTCTTATTTGTTAGTGGTGTTTTAAGCATTACATTACATTACATTGTTTTATTCTACATGACTCTATTTAAAGTCATGCCAAATAATTACAGTGATAAAACTAAAACTTTGATCCTTCAAAGATTTATATGTATACTTAACTTAGTTCTTTTGATATCACTGTCTGGCTTCAAAGTAGGCCTATCTACTTCTGGTAAAGTTAACTATGTGTATCTCCATGATACCTTGAATGGTGCAGTCTTCTATTTTATTTTTTTAATACTTGAACTATATTTGAATCTACTAAAGTGAATAAAGATTCAGGTTATTTATATATTTGAAATACTTATATATTTGAAAAAAGTTTTCAAAACACCACTCGGTTGCTTCTTCATGACTCCACTAAAAACAACAGAATTTCATAGCAGTCAATGGTACACCTATCCTTCAAACACAAAATAAGAAAAATAAATAGTGATTTTTCCAGGTACTAGGTTGAGTTTACTGGTCCAGTATTTTTATGTGTAAACAGATTACAGGAGTCACAGAAATGGGTAAGGATATCCAACACAAAGTCTTCCAGATTAAGGTCAAACAGCACCATTAAATCATCAATCCTATCCTTTTTTCAATTACAGAATTCTAAACTTTGCCCAGTTATACCTCTTCTGAGCTCAATAACATTTATTTGAGTAGACAATAACTTGTGTTTGGCTGAAGTGTATCTCACAGAACAGCAACTATTCTGTATTTAAAGGTTTCAGAGAGAGAGGAATCTACTTCTTCCCTTTCTAGCTTGTTTTAGTGATTACTTGCCCTTGCTGTTAAAAAGGTGTGCCTAAATTCTAATTGGAATTTATCTGGCTTCAGCTTCCAGGCATAGGTCTTCGATACGCCTTTTTCTGCCAGACTGCAGCCTTTTAGCAATGGGCATTTTGCCCCTGTATAAGTACTTAGAACTGCAATCAAATCACTTAATCTTTTTGATCAACCAGACAGACTGTGCTTTAAACCTTGCACCATGAGCCATTTTATTCAGCTCTTAGATATGTCTCCTTTCTGTAGCTCCTGCAACTTTTTGTGTTTTAAAAATATGGACTACTACTAATGTTGTAGATTGGTCTTATTCTACTGAGAACAGATTGTGTCAGTCCTTTTCCCTTTATTATTCTCCTCTTCATGACCTCCAGTGTTCTTTTCTGCCAATGTTGCAATAGGTACTCATGGCAAACTGAAGTAATTTTAAATATTTTCATAATCATTGCTTTCCAAGTTTGTCTGTTGAATGAATTTCTTTGAATTTGAGTGCTTTGAGTGTTCTCCTGCACTTTGAAATTACCAAGTGATCCAGACTATCTTTTTTGACTCAACTATCTCTTATTTGCTATTAAATATTTATTATTTATCATTGTTATTATTACTATTATTATTACTATCTATGATTCATCAGTCTTATCCATTTTTAGAATTGGTTGACTCTGTTGATTACTATAAAATGTCCAATACTGATTGTTTCACAACTTTTTAAGAAAAAACATTGTCAAAAAATGATTTCAGAGTATCTGAAGCTAAGAATTTTCACAACCTCATTTATACCTACAAGAAATAGCAATTTTCTCTTTCTTCTATGGGTTCTTGTTGCTTTCATTATTGGTTTTATTCTACTTAGAAGAAATAACTAAATAGAACAAAGCAAGAAAGAGAAAAAAAGCATACAAAAATCAAACTGAGAAGTACGGGGGTTTTTTTGTTGCAAAGTGCAGAACAGCGTGGTTTATTGTTTAGAGCTAGTGCAAAGAGAGATTTTCTTCATTATTGAGCAATAGATTTGCTACCTGATGGGCAAAATTACTTAACCTTTTTTGAACCAATTTCTCCAAATTCAAATGCAAAGTGTTACACTGTTTCCTAATTATTCTTTATTGATGCTGTTAACAAGTGTTCCACATAAATACATTTTCATATTTAAAGTTATCATTTGATATTTTCACAATAGAAATACAGTTTATTTATTTACAGTATGGTGAATTTCTTGAGCGTTTTACTGCAGATTTACTTCAAATCTCAATCAAAATATCTTAATTCTATCTCTGAAAACCATTTTTTACTTTTCATGACAGAAGTGTCAATACCTTAGCAATACGTATCATGACATCACATTCCACTTTCACAAGGGTAGAAATTAAAAGTATGTGTAGACAGTTCCAAAACTGATTATAGAATACAGGAACACTTCCAAATTTAATGGAAGTTAAGAGCTGTAGTTAAATAATATGTGGAGATAAAGTTAGAACTAGCATTAGTGAACAAATGTCTTAAAATTCACAACTTCTTAAAATCAACGGATTGAGTTCAGCTCAAATATACATATACATATTTCTGAGATTCATTCAAAATTTGAAATTAGACCATTAAAATTTCTCCTCAGCTACGGTGCGAAAAGCAATTTAAACATTTATGCCATTTTAAAGAAGCTAAACAATTGGCATACGAGATAGCTTCTCATCGATCTGTGCGCTTAATAAAGCTAAATGTTAGGAAGACTAATGTACCATACTGATGTTTTAGGAATTTCATTAATGTATTTGAAAGACTGTCATAACTCACTCACCTCTGCTGAGTTTATGAGCCATGGGTTTTCTCCAGATCATAAAATCAACTAGCTTAACACAATGCAGTGACTGATAGCATCAGAGATGACACTTCATGAAGCAAGGTGACTCATTACTTTTCCTTCTTTTTTTTTTTTAAAAAAAAAAAAGATTTCCAGGACAATGTAGGGAGGTCTGTATAAAAGTCTGATGAAATATTATTCTGATTTAGGGACTAGTTAATTACAAATATCCTAGCTCTATTGCTCTTTGTAAATGTTTAATGCAAACTGGGACATAATTCTACTAACTTCTGAAATACTAAGAAATTAATTTTGGTTTTCAACTTTTTAAAAATATAGTACACCTGGCATGAAAAATCATCACTGTAAATAGCAAGGTACCTTTCTGCCAGCCTTATTTATCTTATACTGAAACTTATTCTAAAAATTTTGAAATGAGAAACATTTACATTTTTCCCTTACATGGAGTAAAAGCAACACATATCTACACTGTTATATATTTTATCATTATAAGCATCAAGTCCATTAATTTTTAAGTATTATTCTCATCTTTTTCTAGTTGTCTAAAACACATATATCATCTGAGATAGTTCCTCAAATCTTCCTTTAACCATGGATCAGTGTGTGATTTCCAAAGAAGTATTTGTCTTTTAAAAATTGCAGAAGAAACCTAGAGGGTGTGGTCTGGATGTGGATGTTTAATGCTATAATTACATAAAGTTAGACCTAGCTGACCTCACTCTTGGTCCCTAGAGCAGAATCTATGTCCTTAGCCATCACCTACAAGGTATCGTAAGAGATATCTCAGACCTGGTTCAAAACAGTCAACTCCCTGAATAGAAAGCAACCTATTGAAGTAAAATTAATTGGAGTCCTGGTTGCTCTTAACTGGACTCACACAACCCAGTGCTCTGTGACTAGCCCCATTGGAATTAGATATTGACATTTTTTCAGAGTTCCAGTTCAAACAATTCCCTTATGAATATGGGCCTAATATAAAACTTTTCAGAGATGGAGGAGTTAGCTCTCAGCCTCAGAGAGACGCCTATCTGCAACCCCAATTCACAGGCAAGAGCAGGCCTCTACAGTCGGTCCCGTTTTCTCTTTGGAAAATGGACCATAAAACCGCTTTCTTTTAGAACAGAATGCAAAGCAACTAATGTTTCCATGTGTGCATAATTATAAGTCTAGCAATTAGAGCATTTGCTCAGGATGTGATACATTCAGCTTGAAAATAGTTTAAAAAACACATCATTGATCTTGAAAACAGTATATAACAAAACAGACTACAAGCAATCTTTTGTGTCCACTTGTGAAAAAACAGCTAGTGGATATTCACAGACCATGAATTTATATCTGAACAAAAGAAAAAATTTTTTACTGTGAGATATTTGACTGAAGTATTCAGACAGACTGTCCAGAGAGGCTAACTCTCTCTCTCACAAGAGGTCCCTTCCAGTCTAAACAATTATCTGTGAATACATGTCACAGAATAGCAGATTCACCAATGTAGGAAGTAACCTTTGGATAACATCTAGGCCAGTCCCCTTGCTCAGAACAGGGTCAGCTAGAGCAGATTGATCAGGGCTATATCCAGTCAAGTTTTAAATATCTCCAAGGATGGAGACCACAAAATCTCTTTGACTAACGTGTCCAAATACTTGACCACTGTCAAATTGGGTTTTTTCTTATATATATGTAACTTTCTATATTTTAATTTGTACTCATTGCCTCTTGTTCTGTCGGTGGATGACACTGAGAAGAATTTAACTTGATCTTCCTTACTTGCTCCCATCAGGGTCTTTTACAGATTGATAGGTTTCCCTGAGCCTTCTCTTCTCTAAGCCAAACAGTTAAGTCTTTCTCAGCCTCTCCTCATATGACAGATACTCCAATCCTTATCCATCCTCATACTTCTTCACATGGCCCTTCACCGGACTCACACCAATATTTAAAAATCTTTCTTGTACAACGGATTTAGACCTGGACACAGCCCTCCAAAAATGGCCTCACCAGGGGTGAGTAGAGAGGTGGGATTACATCCCTTGACTGGCTGTTTAATTCTTCCTAATACAGTCCTGGTGGCTGTTGACCTTTGCTGCAATTGTACATTGCTGGCTCATGGTCAACCTGGTGTTTATCAGGAACCTCACGGTCCTCTTCTACCAAGCTACTTTTCTATTCAGTATTCTCATAACATGTAAAGATGCATCAAGTTATTCCTCCATGAGATTCTTGTTGGACCAGTTCTCCAGCTTGTACATGTTCCTCTTCATGTCCCCACATCCATGTGGCTTATTAACCACTCCTCCTATTTTCATATAATCTTGATACTTGCTGAGGATCTGCAATCTGTGCAGTCATCCATGTCATTAAAGAAGATATTAAACAGTATTATCCCTAGTATCAATCTCTGATAAACACTGTTGGAGATTGACATCAGTCAGCTTTCAATCTACCTTACTGATAAGGTATTTAGTTTGAACTTCATCAGTTTTTCTATGAGAATGTTATGACATGTTAAAAACATTACTTGGTGTAGCAGCTTAAAAAACCTGAAGTCATTGAGCTATGAGTTTGTGTGGGTACAGGGTAGAACAAGCATTTTGAAATACATTTTTGGATTTTAACACTGCCCACTTTTAAGTTCAGATGCTTAAATTCAGATTTACCTTGTGAATCTGTGAAAAGCAAACAGGTTTGATGTCCAGACTATATGTAATTTTTAAGTGAACATTCTATTATTTCTGCATCCTGACTCTTCTGTCCATTTGAAGATGTTCTATGAAAATCTCTTATCTTTCATTACTTTTATAACATATTACTTGAATTGGCTGCATTTTGTTTTCAGTTATACAGTTATGTAAGATAGCTCTGTAAAAAGAATAATTTTCTCTGAAAGATCATTTAAGAGTAGTATCTTATTTCAGAAATGTACTTATATGCTACTCTGTTCTTAATATATTTGGTATTGTATTATTTTCTTTACCACTTTAGAAGAAGCAAGCAATCTTAGTTCAACTGTTATTCTTTAGACTAAGTTTATTTTGATACTTTTTATATTGTTTTTATAACTACACTTTCTCAGCTTGTTCTCCCAGACTTCTCCTTATTCAATGTGTTCCTGTATTTTCACTGTTGCTTCTAATCAAGGCATCTACATTTGTGCTATTTTGGGTAAGCCTGCCTGTATAATTGCAATTTCAGTTGTAAAATAAATTTAACTTTCCCTTATTTTCCTTAAGATTAAAAGTAGAAAAGAATTTACTAACATCTGCTAAAAATCTAGATCCAGCTTGCCAAGTGAAGTGCTATGCCTCCTCTACATATGCCATATCATTTCATATACTAACACCCTGATCAGGCCCAAGCTTTCATGAATATTGCAAGAATATTTTAGTTTGTTGAGAGCTACATTTCTGCAAAGAAAATTTGATTATACTCTATCAGTTGTGGACTGGGTTCATATTACATTCTCTTTTGCTTGGGTTTAGTTATCGATCTCAGATAAGCATGATTCTGTAGTTTCTATCCTATTTTCCAGTTTATTAATTCTGAATTAATAATCTCTGAAGCTATAAAATATTTGCATGTAACCACAAAGAAGTATATGTATGATAGTACTAGGAAACACAGCTGATGAATGAGGTTTTAATTTTTATGATTTTGCAAATTTTTGATTTGAAAAAACCCTGTGTCTCAGAGTTTTTCCTCCTAGTTATTTCCTACCCTTAATAAGTGTTACTTTCACTTTTCAAAAGTATTCTCTATTAGTTTAAAAAGAAGTTAGTTCTTAGCTACTCAAACTTACAGAAATTCTCATTCTGTTGGAGGGATAATTGTATTTCCATGTAAGGACTTATTTAGCTATAACTATAATGAAGAATGAAACCTTCATGAAAATCTCCTTCTTGGACAGTGTTTAAGTTACTTTAGATAGAGTTGAATTAAGCCCATCGAGTAGTGCTACTTATTAACATTGCAACAACTGAGTTTTTTCAGTATTTTCTGCATTGTCATAGATGCAAAAGAATCTCATGGGTGTCAAGATTTCTCTGCTGCACAAAGAGCTGCATGTATTAAGAATATACGGAATTGACAGAACTGCAAGGAGGACTTGGCAACACCTTCGGTATAGAGGCTAGTGCTACAAGTAACCCAATCGTCTAGAGAAAACTCAGACAAATTACCCAAGGAACGGGGAAGCCAAAGATCAGCAATTTTAAGCTATCACCTGAAACAGGGCTTTTATATAACGCAGAGAAAATTTAGAAGCACTTTAAGCAGAGAGTTTTTCAATATCTGTATTACTAAATGAGTACTAACTGACAGAAGAAGAGACAGATAAGCACACATTCCATATCACTATGGTAACAGACACCCTAAAACCAGTATAATCGCAGTAGATTTAGTGGCATTGAAGAATACAAGAGCAAAACACAAAATGAACAGTATACGAGTAATGCTATTATATACAGTGGCCACAGCAAATTCTATATTCTGACTGAAGACAGTATGTAGCTTCATCATGTAATTTAAAGTTTGCAGCTGTTGAATTACTACTTCTACGCCAAAGATTTTTGAAAGATTTGGAGAGATTTGGAAAATTCAGAAATTAAGGGATAATATTGATCAGAAAGTTAAGAGCTGTTACTGTAGTATTGGGTTGAAAAAGAGCTACCTGAAATGTGTTTTCAAAAACGATAACATACTTATGAAAGTACACTACATTTTTATGCAAGTTCATGGACAATTTAATTGATAATGTAGAAAATAAAATCAAAGATAAAAGATGATATAGTTTTGGGCTTACATAACTGAATACAAAGATTGGAAAATAGCTGTAATGTTTTGGGACACATTCAACTGTTTGGGTTCAAAATTGCACTTTTTTTTTTTTCTTTTCTTTTTTATTTTTCCCCCAAAGCACAGATTTAAGGTGAACCTAATCTGATCTAATCTTTGGTTTCTATAATATTAATGTTTACATATGTAGTAGCTAACCTGATCAGTGAGTTAGTCAATGAAAAGCTATAGGAAACCTTGAGTGATTCTTCCTATTGTAAAGAAGACATCTAAAATACGTCAGAGGACCATATTTTCTACATTGATCATTTCCCTGGAATGACTATAAAGGAAACCTAGGCTATCATAGAATCATAGAATGGTTTGAGTTGGAAGGGACCTTAACGATCATCTAGTTCCAACCTCCCTGTCATGTGCAGGGACATCTTCCACTAGACCAGGTTGCTCAAAGCCCCATTCCAGGGAGAGGGCTTCCACAACTATCCCTCAGATGTGTGTATGTTCAGTAAAGATACCTATGAATGAGACAAACCTCCCCTTGGGTGACTGTTTCTAACTATGTATTATATTCTAAGCATGAAATGAAAGGAGATAGTCTCTGTAACTTGACAAATATTTGTTTGGGTTTTAGTTTGTTTGTTTGTTTACTTTCTATGAGCTTGTATTAGCTCATGACCTATTCTAGAAGAACTCTACTAGTTACCAACTTTGCTCAGCCATCTCTTTCTTTGTCTATTACATTTTGACTTTTGATGTTTTTTGTACTTCTAAATTTTTAAATAAATAGTACAGCAGACACTGTCGATGAACTTGTTAGATACCATTTGGAGTTTCTTAAAGCTTGTTATGAAATGGTAGGAGTGCTCTAGCAGTACATTGAAATATTGGACTTAGAGAAATAAAGAATTGGGCCAAGTAGCACACAATATTAAAAACAAACAAACAAAAAGATAGTAGCAACATTTGAAAAGAAAATCCTTGCTTTGCAGAATAGAAGAAACTTCAGACTGGCTACTTGCTGTGTGCATTTTAAACTTATTGTGTGAAATATAGTCTCCTGAATACGAATGCGATGAAACTCGGAGCCACAAAGCACACTTGCTGTTTACCCAGGACCTTTGGGAAAACGAAGCTCTTGAAGTCTGTAAAGGCAGTCACTAGAGGGAGCCATGTTCACATGCAGTTTACTACATGGCCCTGCAAAGCTTTCTAAAATAACCCAGCTGATGAACAAAAGAGATGTTTTATGTTATT
>NW_009709775.1:187513-193033 GCF_000703405.1 Apaloderma vittatum | reverse complement strand
AACAAGACTGGGCCCAGTACTGATCCCTGGGCGACACCCCTGGTCACTGGACGCCAAGTGGGTGCAGCACCATTCACCACCACTCTCTGAGCCTGGTCATCCAGCCAGTTTTTAACCCAGCGAAGGGTGCACCTGTCCAAGCCGTGGGCTGCCAGCTTTTCCAGGAGGACACTGTGGGAGACTGTGTCAAAGGCTTTGCTGAAATCGAGGTAGACCATATCCACAGCCTTCCCCTCATCCACTAGATGGGTCACCCAGTCATAGAAGGAGTGAGGCTGAGAGGTATTCACCCTACAGATCATCACTTGGGAGAGGACAAAGACATCAGTGAATCACATGCACAGTAACAGGACATAAAATAAACACGTGGTCAGGCAGGGCTTCGTGCTGCTGCTATTGCAAAGCAGCAGCACAGGATTTCTTCGTTAGCAGAAAAGAGGAGGCAGTATGTATACAAAGAGCATTTTTCACAGCTGGAGAGATTATTTGCTATACCTTCTTTGATTTCTATTTCAGCAGTGATTTTTTTTTTCCCATCCTCACTGGAAGGAACAAGTTTTGGCTTTTAGAGTTTCACTGGAGACATGAAAATTTTATTTCAAGATTCACTTTATTTGATACTGCTTTGTCCTCATTTTATGAGTGAAATGTGGGTGTACAAAAAGTGACAAGACAGGAAGACATGGGGTACATGGACTTCAGGAATTCAAAAATCAGAACCCAGTGAACCTTGATGTTAAAACTTAGAAAAGGGACAAATGAAAAAAAGATGAAAACTTGTCAAATAGTTTGATTGTTGGGCTTCTTTTATTATTTTTTTTGAGTGGCCATGTGAGTTAATGGGGGATGGTGATTCAAATATTTTGTAATGATTATTTAATTTCTTCTGCAAGGATGATCTTGTGCTTAAGGCTAGAAATGGAAGTTGTAGGTTTAGTTGCCTTCAAGATTTTCAATATGCTCTAGATTCTCTGGAGAAGAGGAGGCTGAGAGGAGACGTTATTGCTCTCTACAACTACCTGAAAGGAGGTTGTAGTGAGGTGGGTGTTGGTCTCTTCTCCCAAGTTACTAAAAACATGACAAGAGGAAATGGCCTCAGGTTGCTCCAGGGGAGGTCTAGACTGGATATTAGGGAAAATTT
Organism: Apaloderma vittatum; assembly: GCF_000703405.1. Classification (NCBI taxonomy): domain Eukaryota; kingdom Metazoa; phylum Chordata; class Aves; order Trogoniformes; family Trogonidae; genus Apaloderma; species Apaloderma vittatum. The sequence continues at coordinate 191,892 of NW_009709775.1, read as the reverse complement.
CTTTATTGAAAGAGTGATGAAGCATTGGAACAGGCTGCCCAGGGAAGTGGTGGATTCATCATCTCTGGAAATGTTCAAAAAACGTGTAGATGTGGCACTTCGGGACATGGTTAAGTGGTCATGGTAGTGTTGGGCTGACACTTGGACTTGATGACCTTAGAGGTCTTTTCCAACCTTAATGATTCTATGATTATATTCTATGAATTGCAGGAGCTGGGTGCAGCCTCCTTGCATGACACAGGGGGAGGTGGGGACACAAGATGCCTCAGACGGAAATCCCAGCTGAACCCAGCACCAAACTGTAGTACTGAGAAGGTCCAGGTGCTTTGCTGCAGAAAACTCAGCAGGGTTCCACCTTCTCCCCATTTAGCACTGTCAGAAGAGAGGCAGTTCAGGGCAGGACCAAACACAGCCTTTCACATGCCAGGAGAGCTGTACTGACAGCAACCACAAGGTCTCAGACTGGCATGGGAGGGGAGCTGGGGTAGAGGACTACATTTTGGGGAGTGTGCCTCCCCTGGGCTCATTCTGGAGGATCTCTGTTCTGGGCATCATATAACAGACATTATATTTGCATATGATATCACTTCTGTAGAAGAAGTAGCCTATTCATGTGCATTAGCATCTTCACATCAAATACAACAGCAGAATAGCTGAGAAAACAACCGTTTAATTGGAGTTGAAATGACAATGTGATTCTGTGTGACACTGGAAAATTCAAAGATGGTGCAAAAATTCCCAAGTAGTTATTACTCACTGGAAGCAAATCCTAGACATGTAAGGCATGGGATGCACGCAAAGCGCTGGGAGAAACGTGCCTCTGCCCTCAAAGCATGTGTCGTTTCTTCAGATGATCCCCCAAACTCTCTTGAAATTAAATAAATAGTTTGTGATAAACCTTTTGATTCCTCCGGAGTACACAGCATGCTGCAAGGGACAGAACTCCTCTCCTGGCAGCCTAGCCCATCAAAATTTGGAGTCTGCTGCCTGCCCCTCCAGTAGGATTCCTGCAACCACAGCATGCCTCCACAGTGGGTTCATCGGGTGATTTTCCCAACGTGAACGCTGCCGGGTGCGGCGTGTGACCGTGCCTTGGGCACTGTGCCCACACAGCGATGCTGTCCCTGCCCGATCTGTCATTGCCTGGGCTCCTGCCTGTGCAGACCATTTCAGAGCTGGGTATGAGAGGCTCTGAAGAGTGCCAGGAAGAAGCACAGCCATAGCGAAGTATTTCTGTCCTCGGTTCTGCTTATCACCAATCAGTTCTCACAGCTCCCTTCTGTAATTTCTTCCCACTTCTGTAGCAGCTGTCTGAGCTTTCAGCTGTTCTGCTACGAGCCGAGGTGCCAGAAAAGTAAGGGTGCATTCCCCATCCTGGAAGAATGAAGGACAAAGTTTGGGGTTTGTTGTAGGTTGTTTTTTTTCCCGTTGGAGGATAAGTGGTTGTCAAAGATAACTAGGAGAGGTCTGGAGGTTATTCACAAATTAATTAGCCTTTGAAAGGAGAGGACTGCAAGCAATGCCAAATTAGCTGGCAGCAGCCACACCCCTGCAGCAAACAGTTAATATTCCCTTTCCTCTCCAGGGGAACGTCAGGAGTTAATTCAGTAGCTGTGCATTTAACAGCTCAATTTAAAGGGGAAAAAATGACACCCTTCTCCCCTGCCTTGCTGGTTGTGGATGGTTTGCTCTGTCTCGTTGATCACATGCTCCCCGAGCCCCCGGTGCAGCAGAAGCCCCAGCAGCTGCTGCTGCTGAGCCGGAGCTGCTCAGGACCCGTCCCGGCCCCTGCCTGTCAATGCCTTGCAGTCCTGAGCTCCTCTTTAAAGGAGGGAGCGAGCAGAATGAGCCCTTGAGCACATGGGTGGAAATTTGGGAGGTGCTCATTCTCTCACCACCGTTTCCAGCTCTAACCATGTCTATTTGTTGTTGTCTTTTTTTCAGGGACTATGGATCTTCAAAAAGGAAATCAGGTAAGATAACAGGCTTTTTATGTACTGCATGGTTACAGAGAGGACCTTCCCTCCCCACCCCTCTTTAAAACCTTCCCTTCATCCTGTGTTGCATGAAAATGTGTAGCAGTTTAGCTTTTTATTGCTGAAACCTGCTTGAGATGGGCATCAATTTCTTTCCTTTGCACTGGAGAGAGAAAACCCACCTTATATAGTACTCCAGTTAAAATGACTGCTCTCCTCTGATTGTATTTATACAGTTACTTCTCCAGTTTGAGAGGATAATTGTATTAAATCTCTCCCTTTCATTCTTCTTTTTTTTTTCCTTAAGTCAGTTTTTACCTGAGCAAACAGTCAAAATGCTCTCAGGCTGAGAGTTGAGGTTCTCTTCTGGAGGGGAGGGAATTCTTTTCTGTTGTGGTTTGAATTTATTCTTTTTTCCCCCTTCCAAAAAGGTTCTAATGAGGCTTCCGATGCAAAATGTTCTCAGTGCCTGTGTCTGGGTTTGAGCTATTTCAAAGGCTCTAGCTCAGTGTTTTGTTTCTAAGATTCTGCGTTCAAATGTCCTATAAAACCTTGATTTGAAACTATATAAATCCAATTTCTCCCCTCCCCTTCTAGCTCTTAATGATTTTTACAGATGGGTTTTCAATAGGGACATGTAATTATGGGCCTCTGGGTTTGGCTGCTCTGAGCTGGATGTGTCAGGGCTTTCTCAGTGTGTTTTTTTGTTGTTGTTTTTGTTTTGTTATTTCGTTTTATTTTTTTTCCCCAAGCAGCACTGAGCACCTGCAACTGTCATTGAGTTTGTTTGGTGTCTTGGTTGCTCCAAAATCTGTTCAGGGCACCCAAAGAGAGGCCTTTCAAACCAATAACTCGTGGAATACTCTGGCCTGTGTGCAAGGGAGGGGAGGATTTTTTCTTCTGGGTTTTTGAGATGATGAAGAAACACTGCAATGGCTCAGTCTCAGGGAAGGAAGGGAAGATGAATGTAACATACTGGACTCCAGTGAATGTCAGTGTCTAAAGTGATTTGTTGGTTAATAATAAGAGCTTTTAAGCTGCAGGCCTGTAATAAGCTAAGTGATGCACTAAAGTGAAGCTGTTGCTTGACCCTGATGTCCTGTGCATCAAATGGCTGCTGCCTTTGCAGGCCAATACTTTTGGTAGCATTTCCTTTGATTTCCCTGAAGCAGGTTGTGGTAATTAAGAGGCAAGTGTGGTACATGATGCTGCCCTGACATGATAAACCAGGGCATGCTTCATCTTCCTACTCTCCTACAAAACTTCTGTCTGAATTGCATTTCTAGGACCTCCTAAATGTAATATTACAAGTGAAGCATTTGTTCGCAAGGGCCAATGGATGAAATGGGCAGCAGAACTTTCTCTAGAGGGGTTGGCTGTAAAAGTCCAAGTGACTCGGCAGAGCTGAGTGTGGTAACTCCTGGCTCAGTGCCACCTCCTGAGCACTGGGAACTTTTGGGTCAGGTAAAGACCTTTGAAAAATGTTTCTGAAGTTTCTGGGGCAACCTGATTTAGCACTGACCTAGAACAGCATTAAGAAACCAGGAGAGCTTTGTGCTCAGTGCACCAGTTGGCATGCACAGGAGTTGCAATACTCCTGCAAGAGATGTGAGTAATTGCTTTGGGAGCATGAGGAAACTGCTGCTCCTCTACTCCTGTGGCTCTGGGGGGAAGCTGGAGCTGATCTGCTGTGACACAGTGGGAAAAGGGATTGAGTCACTGTAGCTGAGATGCCATTTGTGGATGCTGCCCTGTTGAGCCCTTTGTTGGCCTCCTGCCCTGAGCATCCGAAGTGACGCCCTTGTGCATCCCTGCGAGGGATGGATACTCAGGTCTGGCTTTCTCACCTTCACATGTTGCTGGGTCTGATTTTGGGGCCGATTCCTCTTCTCTGCTCCTTGGTGCTTGGCTGCTCACACAGCTAGGGCTTGGAAACAGTGGGGTTTAGGGATGCTCTGTACAAAGAGGAATGTGAAGCAGCTCTCTGACCAAAGTGAGCTGCATAAAGGGACTCTGTTCTCGCCCATCTTCTTGCCTGATTTTAGAGCAGCAAAGAAATACTTCCTTCTGTTTGGAGCTGGACATTGTGGGAGTGTGCACACAACAAATGAAGGAACATGCCAAGGGAATTGGTAGTTACAGCCTCCAACAAAGACCAGCTTTATCATACTTGAACAAGCAATGGTGTATAAAAGCACAAATTTACAGGATGTGCTGTGAGACTCTTTTAAGATAACGAATAGCTTTGAAAGATAGTTTCCTCCATAGGTGCAAACACTACTGTCTTTAAACCAGATACGAATTGCCACTTTTAAATGCAAGCACCTCTGAATAAATCAGACCTGTTGAACATGTGATCAAAGATGTGCTGGGAGAAGGTTTTTGGGTGTAAGCATGGCTGTC
>NW_009709775.1:87023-187482 GCF_000703405.1 Apaloderma vittatum | reverse complement strand
GGAATCCCACAGCTGCCAAAGCTCAGGCGTGTGCAGGCACAACATGAGCACAGCCAATTGCAGAAACATTTGGGGAATGCCTCTGACAGCCAGTGTTGCCACTACCCTGACCTTTGCCTTGCCAGAGTGCATGTCTAGTTGGTCCTGTGCTTACTCTTTAGTGTGGGGAGAAATTAGAGAAGTTCAGCATTTAATAGGAGTTACGAAAATGTTTATCTCTGCAGCTGGTACTGGTTGTAAACATTTAAGACCTTCTGAACTAAATGCAGTAGTGTGGCCTGTCCTTAGCTAAACAGAAGGCAGTCTTGCACCCATCTGAGGCATCTCAGCATGCGAGCCCCGATTCAGGCTTTCTCTCATGCAAAGTGCAATATAAACATGCAACCTTTTACTTGGATATGATCTGATTATAAATGCTTTAACCTGCAGTCAGCTCAGAGACCTGGAGTTTCACTGAGGAAACTGAGGCTATGCATAGGCATAGGTGTTTGCTGTGGCCTGAACTGCCACATGTACCATTACCTTGGATTTGTGGGGCTTTCTTCACTTGATGTGCTCTAGAGCTGCTTCAGAAAGCTGCTTTCATATTTCCAGGCAATTGAATTGTTGCTCTATGACCATCTGTCAGTGCCAAAGAGACTTCAGCACAACTGCAAGGAGCAGTTACCGTGTGCGTATTCTGTACACTCACAACTCGTGGCCTCATCTAGGTCTCTCCGAAGACCCTCTGTGGCAAAAAGGGAAGGAATTACTTTTCAGACTCCAATTTGTCGATCACATTAACCAAGTGAACAGTGACTCATTTGTCACTCGAAATAGGCATTGCTTCTGTGCAAGCATCCGTTGTGTGGTTTTCTCTTCTCAAATCAAAATAAGGGCAAAATTGCTGCAGGTCTTGTAATGGATATTTGCATGGTACATTACAAACCACAAATTAGGTTAATCCACTCTGCAAACCTACCAGCTACCATCTGTGCATGGTGAACTAATTAACCCTTGAGACATCTGCTAATCCCAATGTGGCTTGTAAAACCAGTTGGACTATGTTTCTCCCCAAAGATTCCCGCTCAACCCACAAACACACATTCTTTGCTGGCTAGAGCAAGTTTCAGACTCCTGGAGTAAAAAGATCTTGCCCTCTGCCCTTGCTGAGAATCTTGGCTGGTTTCATGCCAAAGTTGTCAGATCCCCAGTCATGAAGCTGAAGCAAGTATCTGGAACTTGGTTTTGGGTGGCAGCAGCGAGTTGATGTGGACCACACAGCTGTTCTACCCTGAGTTTCAGTGCTCCTCAATCACTAAGAGAACTCCCCTTCCTCATGGTGGGAGTCAGACTTGGCAGAAGAGATGCTGCTTTACTTTTGCTTTTGAAGCTGAGGCATGGATCTCTGCCACCTGCCTTGCAGGTAGCCAAGCTCTTGTGCCTGCTGCTTTCAGTGTGCACCAGCAGGAGCACTGCTGGCCATCGCCTTCTGAAATCATAACAAAAAAATCCCACTGCTTGCTGACTCCAACTGCTCAGACTTCCCTACTTGCTGCTGGGGCACAGCTGGCTTCAAGCTGCTGCCCAGTGCCTTTCTCTGGCACCTTGTCACTATGCGGTAGGATTCTCCTCCAAGTGAGAGGGAACTACACTTGAAAAAACACAAGTTCATGGCTCCATCAGTACTGCAGTCTCTCCTTTCTCTAGTGATCAGATCCTGCTTGCGTCAAGCTGGCTGTACTTCACCTTAGCCTGCCAGATGAAATCTGTTTAAATAGCCCCTGTAATTGAGCACTTAGAATATTAACTGAACAGTTGGGTCCAAGTAAGCATTGCCTCAGTGAGGATGCTGATGAGGCTTGGCTTCCTCAGCAGAGAGAACTATCCTACAACCTGGTTCCCACATCCAATTTTTGGACTAGCAGAATATGGCAGCACCCAGACAATAACCTCTGCTTCCTTTCTCTCCTGTAATCTAGAACTAGGAAGGATGTATCTGCTGGCAAGTAAATAAAAACTTCGGAGTCCGTTGGAAGCTACTTCTCAGATTTTTTTACAAAACATCTGTAATGCTGTCTTTTCCCTCAACAGGGAAATTAAGTGGAGTTGAGAGAGTTGCAACAATGACGGAGGCATGGCCTCCAAGTGAGGAACAAGCAGATTATTGTAAAAACACCGAGAGCCCTCATGGCTGATCACTTGGTGGGATTGCTGCCTTGGGTTTATGGGTGGAGCTGACAGCAAGAGTTGTTTCTTCAGCCTAATTCTTCATCACTACGGAAACCCTCTTCCTCGCTTTTGCATGCTAAGGATGTGTGCTCTGTCAGCTTCAGGGAGATGCCTTAATTGCTCTTTCTTTGGGTTATCAGAGATTGCAACTACAAAGAAAGCAGAAAAAGCTAAGGAAAATGGCTTAACTTTTGGCTTTTTCTCTCTTTACAGCTGAGCTATGCTCATCACTTCAGAGCTTAACCTTACTGATCCTGTCACACTGCGTGTGTCTAGCCTGCACTTACAGCTCCATGGCATGTCTCACTTTTATTTTTATAAATTAGCTTTATTTTCTTAACTTCAATTTGAACTGTCTCCTTTGAGGCAATATGAAGAAAATGAATGGTGTGTGCTTAATCATTCAACAGCGTCACAAATATGTGAGCCGTTAGTTGGACCAGCAGGGCTGCACGGCTGGAGCTGTCTCTGCCTGTTGCAGGACTGAGGTGCTGACCCTGGAGACAAAACTTTGTTGGTGCAACTGAGTTCGGAGTTCTCTTGACAGCTTCGTAGCTCCATAGCAGACATTTAGATAAAAGGGAGAGGAGGCAACATAGAGCCTCCAGCTCTGGCAGATATATTATGATATTTTGGGGAGGTGGCTGCATGGTGACATGGTGCTACCTTTCCTTTGCCTTAAGGTTGTTGCAGTATTGCTGGGATGTCATCTGGAGTGGTGGACGTCCTTTCAATATTAGAGAGGCTGTGAATGCAACTGCAAGTGTGCTGTGGGCATACCTTAACTTACTCGGTTGACTACTAAATCTTTCGCAATTTTCCCTTCTCAGACAGAGCAAGCCTGAACCTTTTAAATGGTTCTCAAAGGGGCCAAATATCGAAGTGTGTTACTAAAGATGTTTGAAAGTCCAATTAACTAACATGGTGAATCCCAGCATGAAGCAATGCATCTTCTGTCAGGATAGTGACTGCAGCAGATGTCTTGGGGCTACCCACACTGAGTGTGTGAATAATGAAGCAGGCAGTTGGTTATTGCCTAATGAATCTGAGCCTAGGTGGTAGCAGCAAAGCTAGAAAGTGGGGTTTTTTTAACCCAACTGTTAATTTGAGTCATTCTATTCTTAGGATGTTTGTCTCTGAAGTCTGTCTCCTTGTACTCTATGCAAAAGGAAAGCTTCAGCTTGGAAGGTTGCATTTTTTCATTATTTTTTTTTAAGGAGGTGAATGAGGATCTAAGTTCGTTCAAGCCAATGGCAAGGTCCCAGGAAGATCTTAAACCTTGTAGCTTGGACTTGGTGTCTTAATCCTTGTAAGAAATCTATGGTACGACATGATCCCTGCAGACTAAGACATGTGCTCTTATTTGTGTCCTGATAAATCACATGTGCATGTGGTGTTCCTTATATTGTTTTCTACAGTTAGTGCAGAAACTGGCTCCTTGGTGCCATTTGGGGTGTTGATGAGGATGTCTGGACGAGGTAGTTCGCCAGCCACTATTTTGTGACTTCACAAGCGTGTACTGACAGGATTGCTCTTGATCAGAAATGAGGATCTGTTCCCCCATCATAGCATTAACCTTCTTGGCTGTATGTACTAATTACTGCATGGAATTTAAAAACAGCAGATTCTGGCAGAACATTTTGGTTCTCACATAGCTGATTTTTTTTTTTTGTTTCTTAACTGGAGGATAAAGGATTTAGGTGTACTGACAGGATTGCTCTTGATCAGAAATGAGGATCTGTTCCCCCATCATAGCATTAACCTTCTTGGCTGTATGTACTAATTACTGCATGGAATTTAAAAACAGCAGATTCTGGCAGAACATTTTGGTTCTCACATAGCTGATTTTTTTTGTTTCTTAACTGGAGGATTTAGCGGTAAAAGAAGAATGGAGTAGGCAGAAGTATAGCAACTGAGGACCAAACAAACCTTAGCATATAATTACTGGGGATGTACATCTTGGGTCTGGTTCTGGAAGGAGTTAGTTGCTGATGAGCTCAATATGCATCTTCAGTTCAGTCCCTGGTTACGGAGCTTGTTCTCATGATGGAGAATTATTCTTTCTCAGCTAATGAATTTGCTAAATTCTAACTTCTGTTCAGTTTATTAGCTGTTGCTGATGCAGTAATTCCCCAAACAGCTCCTTTTCTTTCCTGACTTTTTCTGACAAGCCTGTAAGGCGCTTTTTGTTATTTATTGTGTTGGGTTTGCCTGGGTTTTGTATTTTGGGGTTTTTTAACAAGTTCTTCATATAACTGAGGAACATCCACTCTGGGTTTTTTTCCAAAGGAGGGCTCTTGCTCTGTGCTCAGGTGTGCTGGCACAGGGCAGGATTTGGAGGAAAAGCTTTGGCTCAGTCAGGCAGACTTCATCTCCCTGCAGCATCTGTGTGTGTGACCCAATTCTGCATCTTCAGTCAAGATGTGAATCTGTCCACTCCAATCCCGCTCTCCAAATTCAGCCTGTGGTATTCTGGCAGGAGGAAACTGATCTCACACTTCTCCTTGTACACCATATTTTTTAAGTCATTGGTTAAACTGAAATGCTTTGGACATCTGCCTGAGGCTACTGAAGAGAAGAGCAGATAGGAGACTTCATTCGGCACTGTTTCAATTTTTTGCTGACAAGACATGTGGCCCGTTAGATGTATAGGATTGCTGTTGTCTTCTGGGTGGCCCATACACTGGGGTGGGAGAAAGACGGGATAAGAGAGGAAGAGTTGTTTGTGTATTGTGTGGATTTTCTGTTTTGCTCCTTGGCCTTTAAACTGAAGTGTGGGGACAGGGTACAGGACTAGAGAAAGGAACGTGTTCATGCTCTTGGCTGTTCCCAGTTCAATGTGGATGCTGCGCACGGTCCCGTATCAGGGAGAAAGGGCAGAGGCTGGGCAGGCAGGGAAGGACTGCAAATATGAGGTGTGGCTTGAGCACAGCTAAAGCAGAACAACATGCACCCATACAAATGCCTCAGAGAGCCTTCAGCTGAGCACTGAGAAAGCACTCGGTACCTTACAGGATGTAGAGGCATTTTTTGTGGTTTTAAGGAGTCCTCTGTTCTCCATCTGCTCCTGTTCTGCCTTCCTCCTCGGTCTGTCAGTAGCAGATGGTATTGACACTGCGTGCGTGGGGTTTTTCCTATCTTGCACAGAGAGAACTGTGTGGTATCGGATTTTGATTTTTGGCATATTAGAGAAGGCGGATGAGAAATGCACTTGGGAGCTGGAGTTGGGGATGAGGATGTTCAGCCGTTGCAGAAATCTGTACGTGGCACAGATGAGTCTGTCTGGCTGAGAGGAGCATACCTCTTACCTGGGTGTTTTAGATAGTCTAGTCGCAGGCTGGAGCACCTGAAACTTGAATCTCTCATGTGAGAAGGAAACTTGGATAGCAAACTGTATGTTCTTAGGCTATTGAAAGCACTTGCCCTTAAAACAGTGCTCCCTTAAGTACCTCCAGCTTTGTGCAAGGTTTTATACCTGTCACGTTCCGGCTGTCTTGTGTCTGAGCCGTGTGACAGGCAAAATCTTCACCGTTTTACTCTGGACGGAGATGGCTGGAAGCGTTCCTTTCAAGGTGTTGGCAGGAGTTATATGCATCAACTGGCCAGATCAGTCTGCTGCCAGTTAAAACAGGCTGCCTGGGCATGCTGATGCTGTTGTACTTTTTCTGTGTTGGCAGTGTGATTTCTTTGCAGTTGGAATTTGACTTATGCTTCTTGGTTTTGATTTTTTTTTTTTTGGTCGTTTGTTTGATTTCTATTCTTGTTGTTGTTTTGGGGGGGTTGTTTTTTGTTTGAGCCATCCATGAATCCTGGCGTGTGTACGTACCTGTGACCTTCCACATGCAACAGCTGGCGCTTCTCTGCCCTTCTCCTTGGCGGTGTTGGGGGCTAATTTTTTTGTCCTTGGAGGGGGTGGTGCTCTCAGTTTGTGCAGCTGTAGATGTGGATTAGGGCTCGGATATTTTAGGCGCTTCCCAGGAAAACTGGGAACTGCTGCAAAACTGTATGTGCAGAGGCTGTACCACAGTGATCATGTGGGAAACAGTCCTTGCTTGCCACGTGGTAAGAGTTAATATGAGCTGTGGCTGCCAGAACAGAAACTAAACAATTCTGGATACTTCTGGGTCTGCAAATAGGATTAAGATGGGCTTTTGCAGAAGTAAACAGAGTAGAAAATAAGTACTAAAGTTTTCTTTATATTCGTCCTTCTAGAAAGGCTGAAGGATGGTGTGAGGCTGTGGAAATGCAGCTGATGAGCGTGTCAGCGTGCAGTTTGTCAAGCGCAGTTTGTCCTCTCTCCCCACTGCTCTATTCTGACTCGAGAAAGAACTCTCCTGGTTGTGGATCTCTCCCCTGCAGGAGTGAGTTTCCAGATGATGAATTTCTGAGGCACGCTCGAGTCACGTGAAAGCCAGATGCGAACATTTTCCAAGCAGTGTGTGTGGGTCTAGCATACGCCAGGCAGCTCTGCTTACGTGGCAAGTGGAAGTGGTCTGAGATTGCCCGGGGAGGCAAGGAGCCCCAGCAGCTCCCAGAGCAGCTGCTTCTGCTGGGGAGAGCAGGATGCTCACTGGGCTCGTCACTGTGGCTCAGCACATCTGCCCTGAGCCCCTGCACAAATGCAGCGCCTCTTCCTGAGTACAAGCCCTGCACAGGCTCTCCATGATGGGGCTTAACTCAGTGAACAGGACTAAAATTAAAGGCCTTGTTTAATGCCTGCTGCCAATCCTCTTACTCATGCACTTTAGCTGGATTTGCATGTTTGATAATCTACTAAAATATTTTTTTCATGATGTAGCTTTTTCAAGATACTGCCTCTTGAACAGATGGCATGGGGAATGGAGGTGATGTTCTGCTTCAAGTGTATAGAAAAGGAGATACCTCTGCAGGAATGAGAGGTTTACTTGAAAACTCAGTCTCCCAGTGGGAAAAATCGGAATATATCTCTGTATTCCTTCAAGAACTTTTTTAAAACACTTGATTTAAACATGATGTATCATCATCCCACAGACTTAAGAGCAAGAAGAGCTTACTTAGGCTGCTGTGGTGAGGGACAGGGGTGGCTGCTGTTTGCCCAGCAATTTCAGTAGCAAATAAATCTGTCATTGTGGTACCTAGGAAGTGTAATGGCTGACCAGGCCCAGCCTGGGTCAGACACTGGGCACAAATGTTGATTTTGTTTAAGTCCCTCTGGTGCCTGGAGGGAGAAGCCTCAATGGCGCAGTTCAACAGGGTGCCTTGTGCAGTAGGGCTTCAAAGAGACCAAAATATTTGCAACCTTTCTGTGCCATCCTCCCATTTCTCTGGCTGTATATTGTTCTCTGTCTAATTGAATGAGTTAATTGTGCGAGCCAGGAATGTGTGAAAATGGTTCCAATTCAGATTCCATCTGCATTTTTCCTCTTTCCAAGCTGTTTTACAGGCGTATTGTAGAGCCACATATAGACTTTGTATCAGAGTAATTTTCTGATAAAAGTACTTCCATTCCTGGGAGAGGTTAGCAACATCAAGTATTTCTCTCCCTCCCCTAGCCTATTACTATTTATTGCATCCTATTGCCGTCCCATTTAACTAAAGTGTCAAGCTGCAGCTGAAGAGAAAGGGGCTATAGAGGAGAGAAATGTGCAGATGGGCTGACAAGGTGTGGTCAATGGGTCTGGAGGATGAAGGGTTTGGAGATGCTGCATGGGGGTATGGGAGGATACTATCCTGTTTCTGCTCTGTCTGCAGAAACGAGCCCCACAGCTCTGGGGCTCCTCACTGAGTTTCCTGCTCCTGGATGTATGAATGGCCAGCCTCACCTTGTCGGGAGGAGGAGAAGGTTATTCTTCAGTTTATCTGAAGAAATGCGGGAAGAAGCAGAGGCAAAACCCCAGCAAGAAGCTCTGGAGGAGCCAGAGGAGAAATTAAGTAGATTGAGCCTTACCTGCTCTGGACAGTAAGGTGTCCCACCTGAGCACCCAGGACAACAACATGGCATTTCATTTATATCAACTCGTTGGCATCGACCTCCTAAAACCATATTGAAATAAACGCTTGATTTCTGTTTTCAGTTCTACTATGTGAGATAACGTTACAGTGAAGAAGGCTCTAGGCCACTTCTAAGAAACAGACACTGCTTGGAAACAGTCTAGTCAGACCACTTCTTGCTGACTTATTAAATACCACTGCTGAGGTGAGAACACCTCCATTCTTCTCTTAATGCTTTTTATTTGAACAGTGATGAGTAGAAGAAGCACTTACTTCCCTCAGCCCCAGTCTGAGGAATCACTGCCAGTTACTGGACCACCAATGAAGTTCTCTGGAGCGCAACACTGATCGTTGACTTCACAGGAAGCCAGTATAGTTGCAGTTTAAGATTGTATTGCTTAGTCTTTTCTCACCATTCCAATTAAGACAGGAAGGGTGTATGTCTGGGAAATGAATCTGCAGAACGCTCAGCTGCACTCACCACTGTGGTCCTTGGATAACTGAGCCAGTAGTACCTCATCATGGAGAAGACTAATGACCTACAGAATTGAGCACTGTTGGAAAGGGGCAGTTTTTCAGATATTAGCATCTCATCAGCATGGCCACCTCTTCTTATTATCTTTTTCTCAGTATTTGAAAGTGCACCTTTGACAGCTGCAGGGAGATTTCAGCATTCACAGGTAATGTTTAAGGTAGGGCTTCCTGAGAACAAAACAGTTTTATTAATTAAATGGACATAGGACTGTTACCTTCTATGGAAGACATTATCATTAAACTTTTTTTTACTCTCCGAGGCAAGGTAGCCACATCCAGATCACGTGCTGAGACTTGTCTTTGGCCCATGTTAACTTCTCAGCTATGCACAGAAATCACTTGGGGCAAGGGCTGCTCAGCCATAACTTCAACCACACTGAAACTCATGATCAGTATGATCCAATTCCCCAGAATTACTGCAGGAATAATGTTGGGAAATATGTAGCTATACAGACATTATTAAAAAAAAATTAAAAAAGCCCAAACAGAAGTTTGTTATAGAGGTCCCTGATAGCCCCAGTGATATGCAACCTAGAATCTTTAGGAGGGTATTCCCTCTGGCCTTTGCAGCAGTGTTAAATAATGGATGCCAGACTTAACATTGAACTGAATATTTTAAGCAGTGTTACTGACAGAAAGAGACCTGCATTTGGCAGACCAGGCATACTGCTAAAATGCCTGTGGAAGAGGAATTTCTTTGCACTTGCTGGACCAGGACCCAGCTGGATGTGCAGTACTGATGTGAATGGTCAATGTGGCATCTCCTAGATTCTGGTATCACTGAGCTTGTGCATTTGACTCTTGACTGACTCTATCTTTTATAGGTTTTCCTTGAAGCTTGCTCTGCTCTAACTGCACACAAGACAAATAGTCTGCTGCTAAAATGAGATGAGCACGCGTTGGTCCCCAGCAGTCTGGCGCCTGTTCTCTTGCCGGTGGTGGGAGGAGCAGAAAACAAACCAGTCTCAATGGCAGCAGAAAAGCTTCTGGGGAAATCTAAAATCATCTATTCCGTGTGTTTTGTTCACCACAGCAACCAGCTTAATTATGTCTTTAAAGCCTTTGTCTCCCCCAGCTCCTTCCCTTCCTTCCCCACCTGAGGAGCCCAGCTGACCCATCTGGGGGTGCCCACCTCTGCAGCGGCAGCTCGGGGGGGTTGGGGCTCAGCAGCCGCTTCCAGTGACCCGCCTGCTCCGCTGCTATTTCTGTGTACTGCGGCTCCGGGGAGCCTCCTCTGTGCTCTTCACAACTGTCTCGGCCCCATGGCTTCACTGTAATTTATGGACCCGTGGATTTTTTGAGCTTTTAAAAATAATTCCAATCGGAGGGGTTTGTTCTGGCTCCAGCTGAAGCCGGCAGCAAGGGCTGTGGGAGTTGGTGTTAGGAGCAGAATCGAGATGCCATTGCCTTAGGAGTGGCTTGATTTGAGCAGGCAACTTTAATTTCCCTTCCAAATACTGAGATTTCCCCCTCACCTCCAAGTCATCCAAGACCGGACGACGCTTGGCCGTGTGGCAAAGGGGGAGAGGAGAGGCAGGAAGTGAGGGTTTGTTCGTTTACCGTTACCAATCCCATTGGAAACCGGCTCCAAGCCCCAAGCAGAATTCCAGTAAAACCCTGTCCTAAAGGGGAAACCCAGGGCCATTCAAAGCTTGTGTTTTGTTGGCTCAGGCACAGCGTGCTTCTAGGGCCTTTGACCTACTCCCCGTACCCTGGCTCCCTCCACAGCTTTTTGTTTGAGCTCTCTGTGAAGTGGAATCCATCACTAATGTCTGATATTTTTATTATTTGTAGGGGGAACTCATAGAAGCTGGTAGCAATTAGAGCTTAAACGTCTTGGAATAAAAAAAAAAAATCTCCAAGAAGGAAGTTTAATGCTAAGCAGATGTGCAAGAGCAGCTGAAATATGCTAGCTGTCTTCTGCTTCAGAAGCAACCTCATCCACATCTAGCTGCTGTCAGGCTGGGGCAGCTGAGAGGTGCTGCTGCTGCTTTTATGCTGCTGCTTGGGCCTGGGAGCTCATGCTGGGGACCTGTGGGACTGTTTACTGGTTAATACTTAGATTGCCCTTTTATCCTCTCTTAGACCAATGGTTTTGGCAAGGAGATAAAATACTTTGTTTAAAAAGAAATCTAAAAAATAAAATTATAGTAGCCAACCGAAATGGTTTCTATGGTTAGTTTGATTCCTTGAGATCTCACACAGGGTGTTTGTAGATACAGGTATTGCAGAGCAAGGTTTAAACTCTCTTTTTGGGTAGACAGATCCCTCTTCATTTAGTTGTTGGCTGTCTCAGCCTTTGCTGCCAGCTTGGATTGGGGCAAACTGAAATCTTGCCAGTTGTTCCTGCAATAGATCTTCTGCTTTATTTATCGCTGCCATATTCAGGTTCTTCTGTCTGGAAAAAGATCTGACAGCTGACTGAAGTTCATAATCCTGTTCCTGAAGGCAGTGGAAGTCTATTCAAAAGCTAATAGACAAGTTGCTGACAACAACTCCTTCACACCCTTTCCCGTGCGTGCCCCAAGTCTGTAACAGAAACATGCTATATATTCCCTCCATGAGCTAGAGCACAAGTTATTCTGCCAGATGATTTCCTGTTGTACTCTACCAATGCAGAGTCTTTTTTCTTTTTTTCTTAAATGGTAATCCAAAGTAAATTATTGTAACTTACCACGGCATATTTTGTACTGTATTGTGACAGTGCAGTGCATGGGTTTGGGAGTTGGTTGGAAGACATTAGGTTTTTCTCCAGACTGCCACTACTGAGAACTTACTGAAGAGAAAGCATAACACCAGATCCAGGTGAATTTCATTTTTTTGAAAATTGTATGCTTGATTTAAAGAAAGGATTTCAAAACCTCACCATTCCCTTAGCGCTGAGGAAATGCAGCAACGTGTTTCTTGGACCTCTGGTTTCCAGTGGGAAGGTTTGAAAGCTGTTTCTTATGCAGTTATGTACATGCTAGGAATCTATTACTGATTTTTTGGCCATCTTGATAATATACTGCAGGTCAAAAGACAGTAACAAGTTAAATAGACAAGGCCACCAATATAGTTTGCCCCTCTCTCCAAGTAATTGAAGAATGATCTTTTCTGCTTGTTAAACTGATGGGTCCAGAACTGGGTTCCACATTGCAAATGATTTTTTTTAAAATTACATTTTGGAATTGTTCTTAGCCTATCATAAATAGGATGTTCTTAGCTTATCATAAATACTTATAATTTCTTCTCTTAAATAATGAGTAACAGCTGTCCTTATCTCCCTCATCACATAGAAGAGGAATATTTGCTGGTTTTTATTTTGAAATGGAGGTATACCTGCTAACTCTTAACATGCTTTTCTAGTGTATTCAAACAGAAAACGCCACCACTTAACATTTGAAGATTATTCATAGAATCTCAAGCCTAGTATTTACACCTTATTTCATGGAGGGCAAGGGAAATCTTTTGGCCTTGTTGGTAGCAACTCCATGAGCTTTCTCCATGAGCAGGTTTCTGCCTCATATTCATTGGCTTAGAAATGGTATTTCTAGTTATACTTGGGATGCGCCTTTTGTACTCTTTTTTTTTTTTTTCCATGGAGTATTATTTGTCTGTTATTTTCCTTTATACTGTTCCAGGGTAACAAAGCACAAATGTTTGTAGAAACTTGCATGTGTTTGTTAAGCTCTATCTTTGTGAGTTGCCTGTTGGTCTTTTGGGGATTATTAACAGCTGCAAGGCTAAATACTTTTGCAGGTCTGAAGCTTGATAAGTCAAGCTGTCTCTTGGTATGCATTCCCTGTCCTGTTGGGCTTAAGGTCAGAGCACATATTATTCCAAGATCTCAAAATCAGATCACTACAGGTCAGCTTCATAAATTCTGCAAGTCCATTAAAACAAAAAAAAATAATTGGGTAGTTCTTATGACTTGCCATTTAACTGAGTCCCCATCATGCCAACACCACTCTTAATTAAAACTTAACCTTTCTTTCAAAGCTGTCTTGACTAACTTCCAAGCTTTCTGATATGACTGTTTTCTTGTTTCTCTAATTACTTTCTCTTTTCATGGCTGCCCTATTGGATTTCAAGTTTGGATGTCCAGTTTGTCTGAGACTCCAAAAAAGAGTGTCACTCCAGGTAAATTTTTGTGTCTTGGTGTTCTGCATGCTGTTAAAAAGCGAAGTCTGCTGAAGCTGTTTGTGGTTTTGGAGTTGTCCTGAATGTGAGTCTCTGACAGTGAATATCCAGGATCTGTTGCCTACCTGTGTATTGGGTTTTTCATGTTGCATGACTTCTGATAAGAAAGAGCTTTGCTTTTCTGATTGCTGCCTCGCCTTGGTGTTGCTTCTAGTAGTGAACAGTAGTTTGCTATGTTGTATCTTCCTTACCCAACTCAAAGCCACAATCCAAAGCAGCTGCTGCTCTCGTAGCTTGACTCTGGCCACAGCTGAGAACCTGAACAACTGCTCTCTCGCTATCCCATGTGGGATGGAGGAGAGAACAGGAGCAGAAGTGAGAAATCTTATGGGTCGAGGTAAAGGAGAGAAACATGACTATGTGCTCCTTATTCTTCTGAAACACGATTTTCTTTTCCATGCCAAATAGAAAGAGTTTTTATGGAAAACTCGGGACTCTAAGGAGGGTGCAAAATTCTCATGAGAGCATTGGATTCCTTGTCGCAATGAGTTGTGAAGGAGGAGGGAGCAGGGAGACAACTTCTAGGTGAGATGTCGGGGTCTGGGAAGAATTAGTCCGATATAAGGCAAAGACTAAGCTTTATAGTATAAGCAAACAGGACTTCTCCGAAGTAACCAGTTGATTTCTTCTGCAAACATTTGTCACATTGCATGGAATACCAAGGAAGAGGTATTTTCCTTCAGACTTGGGAAAAATGACGACAAACGATAGACCCTGTGTCTGTACACGATGCAGGCCTGATCACCCAGGAGGTTAAGCTTGTGCCCTGTTCTAAGTATTTGAACAAAATCCCACCATCCTCAGTAGAGTAGTTCTTGCTTGTCAGAGGTTTTTAGTAAGCAAGACGACCACTGTGATTTCAGAAATGTTATCCTTGACAGAAGTTGGATATATCCCTCGGAGAATTCTGTCTGATCTTCACAGATTTCTAATTTCAGGGTGGTAGTTGGATATAAAAGTGCAGAAATACCTGAAACATTCAGTCATGGGAGCCTGGTGGTTGACAGCTCACCAAGGAGTTCAGACAGAGAAACAGAAGGAGAGTCAGCAGGAGTTAAACATGTTGAGGAGGACACTGAAGAGGTGGTGTCATTTGGAAAGAATGACAGGAAGCCCAAGGATTACCTGGCTGGAGGGTGAGGTTGGGTTTCTCTGACTCTCTACATCTGTTGAGACTGTTTAACATTTCTGTATGTAAAATGACAAATTGAATGCCAAGGCTTTAATCTTTCTTGAAGGGCAAGGAAGTTAAATCTTTAATAGATACATATCTCTTCTGCTGACTGCTTTAGCTGAACGGGTGTTGCTAGTTTGGCTTCAAAAAAATTTGTGCATGATGATAGAGCAAAGATTAGTGATTAACTGCATTGCATGGTGCTCGAAGGTGAATGTTCCTGTGTAGTCCTGCTCAGAATTCTTCTGGCAGGTTCTTAGCTCCCCACGTTGTTCCAGTTCACAGAATCACAGAATGTCAGGGGTTGGAAGGGACCTCAAAAGATCATCTAGTCCAGCCCCTCTGCCAGAGCAGGATCACCTACAGTAGATTGCACAGGAATGTGTCCAGGCAGGTTTTGAATGTCTCCAGAGAAGGAGACTGCACAACCTCCCTGGGCAGCCTGTGCCAGTGCTCTGTTACCCTCACAGTGAAAAAGTTTTTCCCAATATTTTTGCGGAACCTCTTATGTTCCAGCTTGTAGCCATTACCCCTTGTCCTGTCATTGGACGCCACTGAAAAGAGCCTGGCTCCGTCCTCCCAACACTCCCCCTTGACGTATTTATAAACATTAATGAGGCCACCCCTCAGCCTCCTCTTCTCCAAGCTAAAGAGACGCAGCTCCTTCAGCCTTTCCTCATAAGGGAGATGTTCCACTCAATCATCTTTGTGGCTGCGCTGGACACTCTCAAGCAGTTCCCTGCCCTTGTTGAACTGAGGGGCCCAGAACTGGACACAATATTCCAGATGTGGCCTCACCAGAGTTCATGTAGCCTTTCAGTTTACTTCTCATCCAAATGAATCTTCGGTTTCCCATACTCTTCAGTCCAGACCTGCTATGGGCTGTATCCTGATGTGGCAGGCTGACAGAGCTGACTTGAATATAAGTATGAACTTTAGCCACAGAGTCCGTATCTGTGCCCTAGGCTGAGGATTGGAGACTAGAACAGAAGCCAGTTTCATGCTGCCTGAGCTCCAGCTCAGGGCACAAACCTGCTCCACTCAGTGCAGACTCTAACCAAGGATTGCAAGTGGTTTAATATCTTACTTTGGAAAAAGAAGGGTATCATGCAGCCACATGCTGAGAGGTGCTGTGGTGGGGCACCAGTTTGGGTCACCCTAACTGCTGTTAAATTCCTTGGCTAGTCCGCTTTGTGCCATGCAGAGTAATGTCAATTGCTGCACCACTGAGCAGGACTAGGGCAACTGCCAGAGTATGTAGTTGACTTGAGCTTTGTGGAAGACCCTGTCTAGCAGCTGTGTAAAAGTCTCCAAGCAGTTTAACAGCTTTGTGTGCAAAATACTTGAGTATTCGTAACTGTTGCTACCTGTAACCTAGTTGGTTGAAACTGCTGTTCAGAGAGCCAACTTTCCATGGAGTGGAAAGAGGACTCAGGGTTTTTTTCCCCTCTTACCCTCCTGCCTCTAATTTTTCTTGGCTCTGCCTTAAAACCTAGGAGATCAAAAATAAAAATAATCAAAAAAAATCCTGAGGCTAACAAACTCTACTTGGCAAAGGTCAGCACTGAATTTCTCTGTGTGTCAGGATTTTGTTGGAAATGCTGATGAGGACTGTAAAGAAGGAAGAACTGAACTGGAGCACTTGCTTGAGAGAGCGCCTGCCATTTACTGTGGGCCAAGCTCACTCCTGACATGCTCCCCATGGGGACTGTGTTTTGCTGCTGATTTTAGCTGTGCATCAGGCACGTACTCCGGTGCTGGAAGCCACAGTCTACCTTAAAGCTACCATTTGTCCCAAACTCTTGAAAGCTTATGCAGATCTTGGTTCTCAGAAGCGCTAGAGAATACTATGCGTGCCTTATGCTGGGAAATGAATCCAAGCATCAGGTTAATTTTCTGCTGCTACAATTGCTGGTTGTATTCCCTTCTTGGTGGCAATGCGTGCTGTTCGCTTGGACTCACTGCAGCTGTTTGTAGCAGCAACCTGGGGAGCCAGGAGGGATTTAATGCAGCTTGTGGAGTTACCACCTATACCAGACTTCTGTATGTATAGCCAGAAAGATAACAAGAAAGACGACAGTTTTAGCTACTTTGCAAGGAAGCTGTTGCACCTGAAAATCTTGCAGAGCACAGGAGCGCTGTGGAGTTGAGGAAAGTGTGTTTACAGATGCTCACTTACAGAGAAACTTCTTGTAAACACAACAGAATTGCTTTACTTTGTAAAAGAGCTGTGTGGCTGAGTTCAGGAAAGAGCTACAAAATAGATAGTGTATTAATAATCCATTTGATAGACATCCAAATATTTACCTTCATCTATACTGAGGCAAAGGGATTTTTGTCAGTACTGTTCTATTGTGAAGACCTGGAGACTAGACCAGACTTCTGTCCCTAAAGCTTTGTGTCTCAGGATTGCTACACCAAGAGCTGTTAGTCTCTGAAGTTAAACGCTGATAAGGTTGGGGGGAGTCCTGTCTAGCAGAAGGGGTGGAGATGAATCCGCTTTCTTATTGCCACAAGCTGTGACTGGCCTTTTACTTCCAAGAATAACTGACATGCAAATAATAGCCTGAATTTTGATTAGTAGGAAGGGGGCTGAAGAATGACAGGCTGGAGTGCAGGAGTATCCAGGAGATGAGTCAAAGGCCTGATTGTTTATCGTGCATTAAGAACAAAAAAACCAACCAACCAAAACTCCAAAATAAAACAACTCTCTCCACCACTGCATAGAAGAGATCCTAGGTGTAGAAAAGTGATTTCGATCTGAATCTGTATTGTCCCCAAGCAGATTTGTAGGAGGCTTCATCAGTCTCATCCCACTGCTCACTCTAGGAACTGGTTATTTCAGGAACTGCTTTTCTGAGACCCCTGTGAGATCACTGAGCTCTTGTGTAATCTCGTGTGCTTTAAATGGTGAAGTCTGGTTTTTATCTTGTGTGCAGCAGACTCTTAACCTAATTTTTAGGCAGACCTAAGCTCTCTATCTTAAAATACTTGGGCGTAGATCAATGATGTAAGGCTCAAATAAACATACTAAAACTGCAGTGTTGTGGGGGTTTTTTTCATAGGGATGTAGTCCTTCTGATAAGAAAGGAAAGAGGTAAAGTTTTTAGAGGAGGAAAATCCTGAGCATATGATTGTTATGAGAGGATAGAGTGATTTGAAGACTTTAAGTAGGCTTGTTGCTATTCTAGGTATTTCTTTCTTTCTTTTGTTTTTCCCTCCTTCCCCAAAAGGAGTTTTCCAGAGATATGTAAAGGCTTACCCTTGAAGAATTGGCTTTAGCAAGAAACCATAGCTCCAAGTTCAAGCTACCACAGTTACTCCTCCCTGTGCACAGAAAAGTGCGAAGCTCAGAGTTTATCATGTGGAAAGCCGTGACACTCAAGGATGCTTTTCGCCACGCGCCCTTGCGCGCAAACCCTGCACGTGTCCTCAGCGGTTGTGCCCAGATTGGAATTGCTGGACTACCTGCCAGTTGGTCGTTCAGCTGTGAATCATCCTTATGGCATTTGCTGACCGTTTCTGTGGTTTTGGCTTCTTCTGCAAAACTTCCACTGACCAGCCCAGTACTAATTCATTTAGTCTGAATATGTAAACACTTGATTGATAATCATAAAAGGGCAATATAAAAGCCTGTGTGCTCTATGGATTAAAGAGCAGACATGTTTATAGCCTGATAACAGCAGAGTATCCTGGCAAGGATCAAGAGTCTCAGATTTCCATATCCAGATGATTTTATTTTTGGAGTCCAGTTGTGGTTTTAATTTTTGGCTATTGCAAAACCATCATAGGTCTTAGCTGTTGCAACACAGGAGGAGGAGGAGGAAGACTGCTGCTTGGAACGGGTGCTCTGGACTCTTATTTAGGAGGCTTTTCACAGTAGTTGCCTGTCTCTGAGTACAGCGGGAGGAAATGATGCTCCCTCCTTGCTGCCTGGTGGTGGGGACAGGGTGCAACTGTGTCACTTAACAGTGCCAGCTGTGAGGAGCATGGGCAAGCTCCAATGACATTCCTGCCCAGCCCCAGGAAGGGAATCACTGAGGTGAGGAACGGGAGGATTGTAAAGTGGAGCCCTATGGAGAGAAGGAGGGGTATCCTCAAGACTTTAACCAGGAAACGGATTCGAGGCAAAAAGAAACGGAGAGGCAAGCAAACTCTTATTTCAGCCAGCGATCTATCGTGTGCTCTGCTCTGGGGAGGGCTTGTACGTTGGAGCTAAGCCAAAACACTAATTCTGCTTTTTGGAGGGAGGAGAGGGAGAAACTTTACCTGGCACATCAGTCTTATCCTGTGCTCTGCTCTCCGTTTGTCCTGCCTGGGCTGAAGAGGCTTTTGAACAAGTGGGGCTGTAATGTCAGGGGGCATCACGGTGTGCATGTGAGCTTGCTGGGGAACTCTTGCCACTCTGCACCCCTGTTCTCTGGCATGCATCACGCCGAGCAGGCTGTTACTCTTCAACGCGATGCTGTGTTCTGGGTTACAAATTAGACCTGAACTAATTGGCAGGGATGTGGAAACTCCCATGGCAGTGAGTGTAATTGGTGCTGTGCTCTCTGTGGTGTTGCCTGACTTGTTCTTTTGAATCTGCTTTGTGGGGGAAATCCTGCAGTCTGGCATAACATACCAGCAATGCAGTGGGCATCCTGAGAGTCGTTGCGAAATAATTCATCTAAAGATGCTTGTGGGGGATGGAAGGCTGGGGAGGGTTAAAGATTTTTACGCTACTGACTGCGCCTGAAGGGAGTGTAGTAACAACCTAAACCAGGCTACCCAGAAAATGTTAAAAAACTTTTGATTACTGAGAGGAGCTTGTTTCTCTAACTTTCCTCCTCTCCTTCCTACTTTCTTTGCGCCTTTACTGTGCACTGAAGTCTTCCCTGCCGTGCAGTGCATAATCCTGGGAGAGCATCATTCCAGGAGCCACGGGGACCCCACCCCTCCAAAGGAGGATACCCTCTAGACATGACATGTAGCTGTAAATGAACAAGTTTGACCTTCATTACCTCCTAGACCAAGGAATTTATCACCGTATTTTTTTTGTCCTAATAGGAACCCTGTGATGCTTATACAAGCATCTGTTAAAACAACCTCTTAATTGTGTATGTTGCACCAGTCACAGTAGTGACAAAGAAATCCTCCTGCAGTGAATACCTTATTTGAGGCCGGAGAGAGTAGAAAGCATTGTAAAGTCCTGCTGAGTTTCGGATGTGTGAGTGCAGGTATAACCTATCTTGTCGGACTGTTGTAAACCCACGTGTGTTGTTTTTTTTGAGGCAGAGTTGTGGAGGTGGATTTGAAGTGCAGCTTCTCCACATTCCCTGGCGAGGGTGCTCCTCTGGCACATGGTCCCTGGCTTGGCCTCGGTGGCTGCCAGCGGTGCGTTTGCCAGCCAGCACTCCAGCCTGGTCTCCTCCTTGTTCCCAGCATGAGCACTGCTCCTGCCACCAAGGCAATGCTGTGTTTGGGTTTCAGTTGTGTTTTTTTCCCCTTTCTCTACTCCTATGAAAACCATCTCAGAGATTATATAAAAAAAGACATTTAGGGCGTCTGTTTAGCAAGTAGATTCCTTTGTGTCCCCTTCTCCTTTTGCCGCTCTTCAGCCCTTCCTTTTGCCTTTCCACACACTGAATTCTCTGCTGACGCACGTGTATAAACATAAGGCCGTGATGGCTTTTGTTTCTGGTTAGAGAACTGGTATTTATCTTAACAAAACTAAAACCAAATAGGGGTTGTAGGTGTTAGCTGGCATAAACAGACTGAAGGAAGATGATAATGCTGCTGCCCCATTCTGGACTGGAGTAGGGAAGCAGTGTGAAACAGGGGAAAGCATCTCATCACACTCTAGGTAACCCATTTAACACTGGTTTAAACCAGAACATGCAAGTCAAGTGATTCATCATGAACAGAAACTGCTTATTCGGAATGAACAGCTATACTGAACATTTTTATTATAAATTTTGGTGTTGTAAGTTCAGAGTCTTCTCCCCCTGTTCCTGCTACTGGCTGTGGTTCAACCCTATATAGAAAAACGAAATCAAACAAACTTCCAGAGGAGATGACTCCTCTTTAAAGAAAATTAACCTGTGTAACCTGAGGAGAGTCAGAGGCACGTTTAGGGAGCAAGGAGGTCTTCTAATTTTCTGGATTTCTTAAATCTGGTCCAAAGGGAGGCATTGTGATAGCGTTTCCTTTCAGGAAACAGTTGAATTAATTGCTTTTAGTTCTAGGATTTTAATTTCACAGGATGCTGTTTTAATGGTCGATGCATTCTTTACCTCTCTCTTGGCAGGGATGCTAATTATTTGTCTGTAGAATCACTTTCCATCTTCAGCTCAAACACGGGTGAACATGCTGCATCTGGAAATACAGTGCTGAGCATCCTGAGCTTGGCTGTCAGTCCCCTGACTTGTCTGGTGGACAGTTTCAAACCGTGCTGCTTCCTTCCCATCTCTTGTAGTAAATTTGTCATCAGAGATTCAGGAGACTTGGAGTCTGCTCCTGGCTCTGCCACTGTCACGTGAAATAGGACTTTCAGCAGCAAGTTGTATATCTGCTTCTGGCTCCCCTTTCCTTCTGTGTGTTAATCTAGAGAGACAGAAACTGCCTCTTAATATGTAAAATGTATAATGTTGGCCCGAACTGCTCTGCCCTAGTACACTTTGCTGTAATTCAGGAAACCTGTGAAATAAGGCATGTTGGCTCTTGGGCAGAAGTTTTAGGTGCTTTTCGCTGTGATCTGACACTGAAGAGTGTCTTAAGTGAGGGCAAATTAAGAAACCCTGATACCCTAAAGCTTGTAATGATTTTTCAAGGCAGTCTCCAGGCAGAGCAGAGTCGGTCTGTGCCTGGGCTTGGGAGCGCAGAGGCCCCTGTCTGCACTGTCTGTGTGGCACCGGAGAACCAAGATGCATCTCACATGGAAAGCAGCAGCGTGAGGAGGTGTCCCTCCCTCCACATCTGGCAAAGTGGTGTGCCTGCCTTGCTGCTCCACCCCGAAATGCACTGATTTCGTTTTGGGAGTGCAAAAGTCAGAAATCAAAATAAATTCCAAAAGAGACTCCAGGATGGGGGGGCCGGAAGGGAGAAGAATGGTTATTTCGCACCTCTTTTCATCCCTGTTTGCGTGAGAGCCTACTCTCCTTCATACGTGGTTCTGACCGCTGAAAGCCCTCAATACGAAGAGAAACCAAACAACTGGAGAGGTTGGCTTCAAGGGCTCCAAAACGGCGCCGAAGGGCGCTGGAGAGGGGGAAGCCGGAGAAACTGTGCCCCTGTCCTGCTTGGGGCTGCTCTGCCATGGGGAATGCGGAACTGTGAAGCTGGCGGGGGGCAGGCGGGGGGTGGCCCTGTTTGAGCAAGGATCTGGCGCTATAACTTTTTCTTTTTTTTTTCTTCTTCTGTTTCAAGTAAACACTCTTCCCCGCCCTCCCCTTTCTCCCTCCACCCCACCTCCCTCTCTTTCAGTCCTGCTCATGTGTTTCTATTTAAGGGCTGCAGTGCAGACGAATATGATTGGCATCTACAGCCCCCTCTTGACTTTCAGCTCAAGCCTTTAGAGTGGAGAAGGAGCTGAGCCGGCAAGGGGAGAGCTGTTTTTTTCTTTGGGTTTACTGTGGGGATGGCTCAGCTGTGGATTTATGCTGCTTCTGCCTAGGATTTTTCCCTCTGAATGGGAGCAAGGATTGTGGAAACCATGTTGGGAAGAGGTTTATTTTCAGAATCCATCATGAAACTTTGCAACTAATTCACTGTTTTTGGCTCCTTTACATATTTTTTTTTTCCTCCCCTTTTTTCTTTTTCTTCTCTCCAATGTCCCTCTGTGCTGCTGGGTTGTGGGCCAGAGGAGGCTGTTTCTATATGGCCAGCCATTTGGGGATATGCTGCGAGCCAAGGTTGTTTGCTGATTCGCTTGGCTCTGGTGACAAGTTGGCCTGTCGTGAATCGGATGGACGGAGGTCGCTCTCAAGGAGCCATGGCTGGAAGCTGGCTTACGGCTTGCTTTTTCCCTTCCCCAGGTGCTGATGCTAGCTCTGAACCCATGATCCTGGAGCAATATGTGGTGGTGTCCAATTATGAGAAGCAGGAGAACTCCGAGATCAGCCTCCAGGCTGGAGAGGTGGTGGATGTCATAGAGAAAAACGAAAGTGGTAAGACACATTTTGCTGCTTTTATGTCTTCCAATGGTCTGATTTTTGCATGTGTTCCTCCTCTTTCGGTTTCCTCATCACTACTTGTAGCTGTACGTTAGCTCCATCTGGTACAGTTACTATGTCTGGCTGAGGATGTTGAAGTTTCTCAATGTTGATTTGGGCTGGGGGCCAAATGTTGCCTTCTACTGTAAGAATGTTTCATAGGTTTTGTGTGTTAATTAGCCAAAGTACACTAATGGAAAATGAAGGTGAAGGAGAAAAAGATCTGCAGCTAATGAAGCTGATGTATAGTAGACTGATAGAGTTGCCTCACTGTCTCTTCAGGTCTCTGTCAGCATTTCCATTACTAACTGCCTTTTCAGAGGATTTATAGGTTGAGTGTTTAAAAATTGCTTGGGATAAAACTTGGCTTGACAGCTTAGCCCGTGGCCCAGAGCTTGGTAGGGAGGGGAGAGAATGTACGTAGATAAATATGTGGCCATGCACAGTTTCAGATCTTGCAGAAGTGTTAATTGGGGAATTTTGAGGCAAGGAGGCAGAGGCTGACATGTAAAAGCAAGATGAAATCTCTTATTCTGCTATCTGTGGAACAACCAGCTTCCACTTGGAAAATAAGATTTTTGGCAAGTATTTGTTTAGATGTCTTTTGTGTACTTTAACTCTTGGATGCCTGGTACCTTTGAGTGAGGCTGAGCAAACGCGGGAGATTGTGTACATGTGAGTGGTTGGAGCGGGTTAGCAGCTGGTTTGAATAACTGCCTGTCTAATGCAGCTCCCCCTCCTCCGCTCCAGTGCTCCTCTTGTATTAATCCAGAGCTGTTGTCCAGGACTGCTTTCCAGCCCACTCGTGACTCGTGTGTCCTCATCCAGAGGAGCTGATGGCATTTGGAGCCTTTCAAGAGAAGGCTCACGTTGTGGCAGCTCCTCACGCAGGGCTCTCATGACTGGCTGGCTCTGGAGTGTGCTGGACCTGCCAGAGGTTGGGGGAACCAGGGCACCCTGATCTGGGACTCAAATCCATCTTCCAGAGCTCTGAGTCAGGTTATCCACAATGATGAGCATGCATTGTTTTGTTGGGTTTTTCTTTTTTTTTTATTTGTTTCTTCTTTTAATAGAGTGGTAATTTCTGTGCTGTATGAAAGCCCAGCACTTGTTTGGCTCAAAGTGATGCAGTCGGTTGCTGGCCAGTGATGTAGTAAGATGTCCAAAAGGATAGTGTGTGGAAATGCACTGACTAATGTGGACAGAAGTGTCTGTCTCCTGGGTACTGACTGTATCACTTGCAAAACTAGTAGAGGTCAAAATGCTCATCTGCCCCACTTTAAAGCAATCGTTATGACTGAAGGGGGAAAAAATGTCTTAACTTCTTAAACTGTGTCTGGGCTAGTGGGCAGGCATCCTCCCTTCCAAGCCCGAGGGCTCCTCATTGTCAATAGTGTGTGTGACTGCTGTCAGAACTGCCTGGTTATTGTGGCAACTTATATTCATATCCGTGGCATCCCTGTCTTCAATAATGGCTTATGGAGCCAAGGGGATTGAGCTGTTAAAAAATGCAAGAAGTGTCTGAATTCCAAATTACAGTTCCTTTGTGTTTTCTTCTTATGTGGCCTCTCTGCCTTGCACACTTCACATCATGTTGTGTTGAACCACATGGTCTGTGGAGATATAAATGGAGAGTGTCAGGGTTTGAATTTAATTAGTGGGTCCAGAAATTTGACTCTTCTAAGGAGACATCTTTGAATTTTGATTACAATGCTTAAAACCATAGTCTGATGCTAAGCAGCCAGATTTCTTAATATCCATGTAAATAAGGAAGGAAATCTGAAGCCCTGAACTCCATGCATGATCTTGCCCTTTATATATATACACACATGTATAAAATAAAGGTGTAGATCCGTATTTTTAAAAAAGTGCTTAAGTCACAGATTGGTGATGGAGAGAGCATCATTTGTTTTGGATGCTTGTCTAAACTATTCTGGCAAGGAAATGGTGTTTTAGTTTTTCCAAGAACAGGACTCCAAACATACACTGTCACTCCCTATCCTAGGTTAAGGTTACCACAGGAATTAATTTTAAAATCTTATCTCTTCAGCTATAGCCGAACCTATGAATGGCACGTAATGAAACTAGCAAAAGTTTCTGAAGTGTCAGCTTTTAAAACTTGTGAGTTATTGTTTGAATTTGGGTATCTGGTCATTGTAGACAAGCAAGCCTAGAAGATGTGGTTATGACTTCTAAGAGCATGGGGGGATATACTTTTCAAGAAAATCAGATTATTGGACTTGCACACATGTGGAATAATTCATCTGACTGTATGGTTATGTTGACTTGATAGATGTTGTGAAACTATAGCTGTGAATGTGTAAAGTGAGCTTGTTCTTCACCTTTGTCTGTCTGGATCAGGAGATGTAAGGTGTTAAGGATGTCACTGGCGGCAGGGACAGTTCCTTCAGTGAGAGGAAGGAAGGAAGGATGGCTAGATAGCTGGTTGGCTCTGTGGCTGAGAAGTC
Organism: Apaloderma vittatum; assembly: GCF_000703405.1. NCBI lineage: Eukaryota > Metazoa > Chordata > Aves > Trogoniformes > Trogonidae > Apaloderma > Apaloderma vittatum. The sequence goes on along the minus strand of NW_009709775.1, from coordinate 162,751 downwards.
CCATCAGACTGGACAGGGTGCAATGAATGTGCTGCTGGGACAATACCTCAGACTTCCTTGTGTGTACATATGTGTATAGCATATCATATGTCTGGTTTGGTGGGGTTTTTTGAACTGTTCTTTGGGGAAGCTAGATCTCAAAAGGCATAGATAACCGACTGATTTTAAAACCTTGCCTGTGTAGGGCTGCTTCCTACTGCCCAGGGACATTTAAATGTTTCTTGTTTTTTTCCTGGAGTGGGAAAAACCTTAACTTGGGTTTGTATGGAAGAAACACCTTCCCTTCCTACTGGTCAAATGGTCCTGTGCTTTTTACACAAGAAAGCTCAAAACTAGTTTCTAAACAGTGGTGCCTATTTCATGTTGTGCTGGATGTCTTCTTCTGAATGCTTCTAGGACCTGAGCTAGAATTATCATCTCCTCTGATGTTTGCCTCCAGATTGTGTACCCCCCGAAAGGAAGTTACCTCTGATTTTAAAGGCCAGTGTACAGGGCAGAGGTAGAAGGGTGGAAAAAAAAACAACCCACCTGGTATTTATCTGGTTATCATCAAGCTATGCTGACTTCATCTTAAGTGTGTTGTATTTACTGTATAGTATTCAGTGTCACTTTCTCCATATAAGAGTGGTATTTAAGGTGTCTTGCAGGCAGATATGTGTAAGACCATTTGATAGGAGCTTGTCTCAGATTTCTACTGAAAGAGTTGGGTAAGATTGTCTTCATTATTGTGCCAATGAAAGTTGTGACTTGGACATCATCTGAAGTTGAAACTTCAGTATTATGACCTAAGGCAAGGTCAGTGAAGCATGTGTGGTGAATCATTTTTGAAATCCTTCATTTTGGTTATGAAGCCCATGGGTCACTGTAACCTAACTGTTGCTGCAGTTGCCACAGAAGCAAACCTTGCTAGATGAAAAGAAATCTGTAGGTTTTCTGTACTTCAGAACAAATTATTTAGTAATGTACCAGCTCTCAGATTTTGGCACTTGTTTTTTCCAGCAGATCTTGGCTTGACAAAAAATGGTCCAGTAGTGTGCCTGATAGGTGTTTTTCTTTTATTCCTGAGCTGAGGAGGAAAATCTACATGTAACAATGGTCACAAATACTTCAGAAGAAAACCAGGTTTACTGTCTTTACAGATGGTGTCTGAGAACAGAACGTAGTTACAGGACTTGTGTTGCTTGCTAGAAGTGGCTGTGATTTGTTTAAAGGCACTGTGTAACCAGCCTACACTGTCCAACACTATCTAAACATTTCTGAGTTGTTTCAGAATAACAAGGTGAATAGTTGACTCAAGTCTTGTCTGTCAAGTACATATGCTTCTTTTAAACCCTAACCAAAAAAAGCCTTGTCGAATGACTTAAAAATGTATTTCTGCTGTTGTGACTTTAAAGCAGGAATCCCAACACAGATTTCTTTAAGGTGGAAGGGAGAGGGACTGGGCCAAAGCAGCTCCCCCTCTGCCAAGTTTTGCGTGGATGTGGCTTGAAATGGTCAAGCTACAAACTGTGGCGGCAGTGTTTGCAATGGAAAACCTGACAGATGGTGAAGTGTAAGTGCACTCCCAAGCACCTCTGCCTCTGCTGCAGCTCTGCTCGCAGGCATGGCAAGCGCTCTTCCCTTGCAGCCCCGCAGTCTGCGGTGGAGGCATCGTGGGATGGCGTTTTCAGCTGGGCTGAGCAGGACCATAGCCATTTCCTTTGCAATTACATAACTCTACACTAATTTCCAATATTATTTTACATGCAATACGTAAAGCAAAGCTATTATGACTAGCGTAACTTTATCAGGACCCAAAGGGATCTCTGGGAAAAGAAGGCTGCTCTTCTCTCTGTAGCTGGGCTGGGGGACATGGCCCTGAAGAATCACGATAAAGAAGACCTCTGCTCACCTGGGTGCCCTGGCTTAGGGTACTTAGGTCTTGCTGGTTTTCTACACAATGCCAGAAGACTAGTGCGTGCCTGGCAGTGTGCTCTGCTACAGCATTTGGTTTCACGTGTGTTGCTTACTGACTGCAGTCATGATCTAGGAGAGGGACATGAAGAGGCCACAGGTCTCTTGAAACTGACTGCTGAGGGTGCACTGTCTTCCCTATCACAAATTCTCTCCTTTTAGATTGAGGGCTTGCTGAGTTGGGCTTCTGCCTCTTCATGGGGAATACAGCACCCTCTATTTGAAGGCGTTGCTTTCCAGAGTTAAGTAAGTAGTTTTACTTGGTACCAAATTGGGCCAAGAGTACTGTTATGGTTAACCACTGCATCTTGACTAAAGGTGTAGCTTAAAGTGTTCCAGGTAGAAACAGAGAAATAAATTTTCTTGCAACTCACGGATCAATCTTTGATGCCTGTATCCCCTCTGCCATGCCTGGTTTTGAAAGTAGCAAAACTTAGTGTTGATGGGATTTTGTTTTAAATTCTGTAAAGACCACTGTTCCTGTCTTGCGTCTCCTTTCTGCTGCTCTGCCCCTTTCTTCAGGTTGATGTTGTCTTCATGATCCCTCCCTTATACATGGGGGGAGCATGGCACTGTGTGCACTGCTAGCAAATGGCTCTGAGCGTGAGTATTATCATCTTGCAAAAGCTGGCCAAAACCGAGTACACTCTGTTTATTCTAACAGATAAGTGATGGGCTAAGCAGTTTCATGGACTTCAAATGTGGATATAGCTCTACGTGGAATTACAAATGCGGTTACCATGTTTGCTTATGCATTGTCATTAGCTTTGCATCTATTGGTCAGATGTGTTGCCACACACTAAATGCCTAATTGCCAACATCATGCTGTATTTGAGGTGCATTTGTGCATGATGGATTTCTCTGGAAAGCTCTTTTTTTTCCTTACAAAGCATTTCAAGAGAACATGATGCATCAGATGGGACGCAGGACTTGATTTTTGTTTGTATATACAGCCATGCCCTGTTGTTTGCTCTGAGAAAGCTACTTAAATTCTCTACTTTTCCATTTCTTCCCAGCATGGCTGTGTATTTGAATTTTAAATCTTTTAAGAGACCATAGTCATGATATAAAAAGTAAATACTCCCTCATTCAGCAGCCTCGTCTTTGCATTAGTCCTTGAGCTGTGCCTGGAATTTGAGGAGGAGAAACAAACACTTAGGAGGTCAAACACCCTTCCTCTAGCACCGGTGGCTTCATCCCAGAGGGCAGGTTTAGGTGAGTGACCACCACTAAACGCCTGGGATAGCTTGTGTAACTACTCCTGTATGCACCAGTGTTCATAACTCTCCAACAAGTGGAGCTGAGTTCAAGGACTGCCCCAAACCCCTTCTTTGAAAACAAAGGTCTGCAGACCTCAGTGCGCTGTTCTGAACGCGGCGCTGCCTTGCTGTGTGTCCTGCCTCTCTGGGCCTGTCACCAGCCCTGCAGCAGAGGATACATGATCCACTTATGAATCGGTTCCTGCCCTGCCACAGTTTTCTACCCTGTGTGTGTACTAAGGCAGACAAACACAGGCCATCTGAGGAGGCGGGGAGGGTGATCAGGAATTTTTGGCTAGGAGTTACTGGAAAGTTGTTTAGTGTCCTGAAAACCACTGTTTGTAGAAGTTTTCCCTCCAAATGAGGACAATGCTGGCAAAGCAGAGAGGCTTTTTTTATTCAAATGTTTGCTGCTCAGGGACTGGAGAAGGGCTTCTCTGAGAAGGCAGCATTTCAGAGATGTCTGCGGTGAGAGTAAGGATGCTCAATGGCACTTGCTTGTCTCACTGCAGCCGTGTCTTGTCTTCAGGCTTTTTGGAGGTACTGATCAAGACTTACTGTTCTCTTGCTTTGTTTTGCAACAGTGTAAGCAAAGGATTCTGTTGGTGCATCTGGTTGCAAAGGATGGAGTTTATTTTAAACTTCAGCTATCTGAAAGCTGTCATCTATGGAGGGAGCCTGGATGCCTTATTTTAAAGTAGTCATTGAAGATGAGGTCAATAGCCTATTGAAAGGATAGGAAAGCAGGAACATTTAGACTAATCCATGTGCTGTGCAGGCTTCCTGAGAGAGGTAGATCTGGATGCAATGACTTGCTCTTGCCAAGTTCTCACTGGAGATCAGCTCCTTTCTGGGAATGCCTGCACAACCCTGCAAATGCTGCAAACAGACACTCCCTCTTCCAGTGGCCTGTTTGCAAAATGTTGAATGGATGGAGAGAATTTACACTCGCACCAGAAACAGCCGGATCAGCAGGAGATGAGGAGGAACCCTCCTTCCTCTGCTCTTGCCCCTGGGAGCCCAAGGGTGGAGTGACACTGTCTAATGACTTTAGCAGCTGTATTAAGCTGGAAGCAGCCCTTGACAGCCTACCCTGATGTCTCTGGTGATTCTAGTTTTGTAAGCTATTTTCTGACCCCTTTCTTTCTCTTGCCTTTTTTTTTTTTTTCCTAACCTGATTGGGTTTTTAAATGTGTGCCTCTGGAAGGGTAAGGAGATAGTGGCTTCTTTCTTTTTTTTTTTTTTAACTTTCAGCAGGCAAAGGATGGTATGGCTGAAGCCTTCATTTAAGTTTAAAGAATTTAACTTGCATTTACTGTGCCCAGAAAGGAAGCATGCCATAACATTTCTGAAGTGATTACCTCTGAGCTGCAGTTCAAGATTGCCCTGTATATAGGCTTGAACAATAAGCTGTTTGGGACTGATATCTTCTAGGCTGGTCTATTCCTTGAGCATCACGACACAAACATCTCGGCTGGAGGTTGAGAGGTTGCTGCATAAAACAAAGTGCTTGAATTATGAATGTGTTGTAATATTCATGCTGCTATCTTGTGAGGTCTAAATGGCTTTTCTCTCTGCCACTTGGTAACTTAGATGACGAGTGATGTTTGTTTCTGTGTTTAAGAGATTGGAAGGTAGTTCTCTATACTGAAACCAAAGAAGTTTTGTAGTTGTCCCCTGTCACTGTGGGAAATGAGGTTGTTCTCCATTGCCACCTCTGAAGTACCTGCAGTTTTGTGACCATGCAAAGGGATTGAGGTGAGCTCCTGCTTTTCTGCTGGGAATACTCATTCCAGCCCACTGACAATGAGAGATTGTCCCTTTAATTGTGCTGTGACAATTCTATCTCTTCTGGGAAGTCCTTCTGCATTTCATAGACATGCTTACTTGGTTTTCTTTTGCCCAGCTTTGAAATGCAGTGTGTACTTGCTCTGACTTCTTGGTGACAAGCTCATTATGAACGCTTGAAATAAGACTGTCTGGTCACACTATGCCCTTTGCAATGCCTAATTCTGCTGAAGCTTTCCTGGGACTCCTCCAGACTGGTCTGGAGCTCTGCTAGTAGAGATGCTTTTCTTGTTAGGATGGAGGAGTTGATTGATGGCTGGTATTATTTGGGTCCCACTTGAGCTGGGAGCAGCTGAATGTCATACTGAAGTGACTTTCAGTGCATTCATAAAGCCTTGCTGAAGTTAACTAGTATTGTTCCTCCCTGTCTCACAGGTTCATCCTGGAAGCTTTCAATGTAGTAAAAAACGAGTGACTATTTTTGAAGCAATTCTGCCTCATTTCATTCTCCTATAGAGGGAAAAGAATGATTAGCAAATAAGAGGGATGCAAAAGATATCATGGACTCATAGTCCTCTAACCATTCTTCTCTTTAATTGTACCTGTCAGATCCCCTCTGCATAGTGTTTGCTTTTAAATTGTTTTAAAGAAACACCTCTCCAGATAGAGACACAATAAAACAACTTTCAATTTGAAATCATCCCTCTGGAGCATACTTTCTAAAATACCTTGAGCTATAGTGTGTGGTTTACATTCATTTTTCAGTCCCCTTCCTATTGTTTGTTTTAATTTTGGGCAACTGGTATTCTGGCAGGACTAGTTCAGTTATGTGGAGTTGTTGGGGTTTTTTCCCTTTTTATGGAGACATCTGAAGTCCAACTACTTAGACTTTTGCATTCATGTGCCTTTTCTTTAGCCGGTATCATGTCTTTGTGAGACAATTCTCATCCACCTCCAAATTTCCCTAAGCTGGTGGGAACAGTTACTGCTGTGAATAGGAAGTCTCCAGATATATTAAACATGTACCTCCAAGTGGGCTTTTGCCTTCTGCTGTTTTCTAAGCATCCCACTGAAGTAAACAGGTTCCCTTTTAAACTTCCCTCCACGTGGCTTCATGTGGGACAAAATACTACCCATTTAGTTCTGCAGTTCTATAATCTCTCCAGAAATGAGAATGAGAGCCCAGAGAGAGGAATTCTCCTGCCTTGAAAGACCCAGCAGAGCAAGCCCACTGGCAGGGGCAAAGCCTTCACACAGGTGGGATTGAAACAAGTCCCACAAGGTTGCCAGGTCAGCATGGGTGGGGACTTCCATAGACTCCAAACAAAAGGTGTAGTTCAAGCAGGGAAAAGTCAGTGTCAGCCCTTGAAAAGATTGTTTCTTACCTGCAGCTGTTTTGACTTGCCCCTATCCAAGAGCTGAGAACCTTAAGATCACCTCGAGAAGAGAGAACAAGCGTGTCTGGACTTCACATTTGGTAGCTGTGGGCAGGAAATCTGTTCCAGGACTTCTGCCCTGTTACTCTGGCTGCTGGGGAGAGGGTAGAATGTGACCACTGAAAACATGAAGACTTAGTTGTCTATAAAGGCAATTTAGTCTTGAAGGAACAGGCACATCAGAAGCGAAGACAGCAAGCAATGCAACCTTTAAGTCTGTCGTACAACACGGCCAGGTACTCCTGAATAGTAGACTCCCTACCAGGCCTCTGAAAACTTCAATTCTGAATTTTTCAGCTGCCTGCAGCTTCCCTCCTCTGTCCCATCTCATTGAATCCTGCTGCGCTGAGACTTTATACTCAGGCAGATAGTTACTTTTTCTTTGTTTCCACTGCATACCCTGTCTGGAGCCCAGGATGGCAGGCTGAAAAGGAAAAAATTTTACATGGCAGCCCTGGTTGGAGCCTTTACTCATTACCTCTTCTGTTTATGCAGTCACTGCCAGTTTCAGGACCCTGAAACCTGCCTCAAGAAAGTGTTTCCAAGGAAAATCTGCTTTTTATATTAGAATACATAAACTTTCTAATGATTGGGTTTCCTATATCAGCCAAATAGGTCGCCAGCTTAGCCCTGCTGCAAGAAACTACCTGAGGCCAAGAAGACACAAAGATATTGCTGAGGTCTTCCACTGAGTCCTGTAGGTACCTGGTGGACTATGTTCCTTGGGGCGTGACTGCCCTCTAAAAAAATTAATACATTAAAAAAAATATTTAAAAGCATTGTTCTCATAGATTTGTGTTATGTCAAAGTTTCTTTCAAGAAACCAAGTCACTGAAATGGTTTTAAATGAGCCTTGAAAATACTAAACTTCATGTGTAGCAACTGACATCTTCTGCTTTTGTTTTAGTTAATCAAGAAAGCAATTATATGCAAAGGCTTTGGCTCTTGTGGTGACTTTCAGGCCCATTTTTCAAAATAAGCAAAAGACTGATGGCGCATTTTTGTTGTGTCAGATGAGGACAAGATTAATAAAGGATGGAAGAGATTTTTTTTTTTCCCTCAAGCTGCACAGCAAATAAGCAGTTCTAATAATACTTTGGCAGTAAAATGGAAGCTGTAATCATTAGCAGACATGTTTCAGTTACAACCAGCAACATAACTCCTTACTTTTGGTTTTCATGTTTAAAAGGGTTCAGTTTCCCCACAAACAAATTTCTTGTCCATCTTCAGATACAGCAAGACCTACAGAAGTAATTGTCTTGCTTAGGAATTTCATGAAACAATCAGATTTCGAGGGTGGCTTGACAGAGGGATGTGTGTCAGCTCTTCCTCTCTGCCCCTCAGGGCTGGGACATCAGACTTTCAGCGTTTTTGATGGAGACTTTTAGTATTTTAGTGGCAGAAATATGTTGGTTCATGGCTGGATTAACTGAAACAGTTCTGGAAGATGCAGAGGATGAGATGGACTCTCTTGGATCTCTGTTTTACTGGCTATCTTCTCATTACTGTTTTTATTGGCCTGTTTGGGGTTTTTTTATCTTGATACTGTCTGACTTCATCTGAAAGTTTCACATGCAATGGGACATCCTTCTATTTCCAATAAAACTCGACTGCAGTTATACTGGCAACATAGTGAACCTCTGACTTTGTGATAATGTCAATTTCCCAGACCTTGCTTGAGTCCGTATCTGCTGTTTCTCCCTGCAATGCGAATGTGTACTGGAAAGCCTTAGCCTGATGCTTTGAAGTTGTTTTAATTCTGTTCGCAGAACCACCTCCCACTGGTCTTTTTGTCTCTCCCATCGCACACACACCCCTTTTCTGGTAAGCACGCTGGTGGGATGGGCCTTAATCCAAGCAGATCTCCCAGTGGTTGGAGGGTAAGGGCAACGCTGAGTGTGCTCATACTGCAGACCTAGCTTCACTTTTTTCCATTAATACAGCTGTCATATGTTTGCTTAAGAATCCCAGATTGGTTTGATACTTGAATAAAAGACAGAATAAGTTGTTGCTCTTTCATGATTAGTAGCAGCTTGACTAGCTAGACTAACGCTGGCAGCCACATGTCTGCGCTGTCTGAAGAGTGTAAGATAACACCTTCCTGATTTGATGTCCAGGTCTTGAGGCACTGTGCTCACTTTCCAATGGTGACCATATGTGCAGGACAATAGCTCTTAAGCAGTTTAGGTGACTGCATACAAAACCTGGCAATTGGAATAACAAATTTCAATATGCTTAAACTGAAGGTGAAGTTAAGAAAGCCCTGAATGCTATCCTAATCAAATATGATGGAGGTGATAGGGGTTGCAAGGTAAATAAATCTTCATGCAGTGACCCTAGGACTGGAAGAACAGCATCTAACTTTAAACCTGAATCAATGGCCTGAACATTGGTAAGTTCATATATAGCACTTAAATCTCTCAAGTGGGCTTTTATAACATTTGGATGTAACTGGAGGCCTCCCTGCATGAGGAAAACATGAGTTGCTTGAAGAGAGTTTTTTTTGTCTTAACTGAGTATAACCGGAGATTCAGGATGGATAATGTCAACCTGGGAAGATCCATCACTGACAATTTGAAACCCTAGGATTAAACTCAAGTCCAATTTATTCAGTGCCCTGGAAACTACTTTAAGGAATCTGCATTTCTCAGTGTGGGCAGGGAGAAGACTGCACACAGTGACTCGTGGGAGAGGTGGAGCTTGCTTGTTTGCCTGAAAACAGGATGAGGAGTCTCAGAGACAGTTTCTTTGAGGGTTTGTTCTTAATCCTAAGTAAAATTTCTTACCATTACCAAGAAGGAAACTCTCTGCAGAGCATGAGGAACCAAAATTACGGGATATCTGTATGCTCAGGGTGAGCTTGCAAATTATTCCCTTGCTTCAAGTAGACATTCTGTGACCAAAATGTTCTTGAATAAAAGTAGTATGACCAAAAATGGAACACTATTTCCATCGCCCCGCAAATGGGGTAACAGCCCTATCGAAAATGCCTCTTTTGCTCCTTCTGAGCACAGCAAGCAGAGCTGGTTCCTGTACCAGCTACAAATTAAATTACATACTTGGTCATTCCAGATGTCTTTGGTGTATTTTTGGAGCTGACTACACTTCCTGAGCTGTTAGCCTGTTGGTTTTAAAATAAGAAGTGAGCCTCTGGGGGTTGGCATGGGAATCTTTCCACTCAAATGAGAACTGGGAAGTTAAGCATCTCTTTTGCAAAAGTATCCAGGTCTGAAAGCCAGCCACATGAAAGGATGTTGCTTCCAGAATCTCCGTTACAAACAATCCCAAACAGAAACCAACATTCCTCAGTGAGGACACTGTCTGCAGAGTGTGCATGTGGGAACTCAGGGACTGAATGCTTCTGGAGATGGCTTGCAAGATGCTTGCTGACACTAGTTTAAATTTGGCTCAGGCTACCAGGAATTGTTGTGTAGTGGCATTTGAGAGAATGGTGGTTTCAGGGAAGCTTCCATTACAGATAAGATGTAGTCAACTTTTGCAATGCTATGACAGATTCTAATGCTGAGACCACCTTGCGTTGTGCGCTTGAGTTGCACAAGGGCTTTTTCTCCCACCAATTCTGTGCAGACATGTCAGAGGCTGAGTGCCGAGGCATATCCTTGGGAAGTGTGTCTTGGGGACAGTGCAGCAATGGGAACAGAAATAGTGACTGGACCAAACCCATCCACACCTTAGCAAAGGCTTCAGGCTGTGAGGTGAGCTACTTGGGCTTCTGTAATATAACAGTGCCAGGTGTTTGGTACACCAGGAACACAAACTGTTCAGCTGAAATTTGTCTAAACTAGTAATTCTTTTCCACATCACAAAGTAATTTATAATCCTTCATCTGTTTCTTTGCCTTTTGTTTAAGCAGACTCCTGACTGTCCCCAGGTAAATTTGGTAGAAAATTAAATGTGCAGAGGAGGGGAGGCCTGAAACAAGGATAATGGAGTGCAGGTGGAGATTAGCAATTTCCTTCCTGAGTATCATTTATTCTGCTGTATTTCTTCTTCTTTTTCACTGTTCTCCTGTACCTCCTGTGGAGAATCCATGTGATTAATGCTTTTTGATCTTTCATGATAGCTAAATCCCCTGCTAATTTTGTCTGTCAGGAGCACGTTCTGATCTAAGGAAAGGTAACACAGCATGTTCCTCAGTTTAAGAAATCAAAATCCCATATTTCTGTGGAACTGAAGTTTTTCGTTAACCTTGACAGTGTGATGTTCTGGCGTTTTTCTTTAGCTGTCTCAGAACTGTGCCTTTGTCAGGTCTTGGTGGATGGACTAGAATTGCACTTATAAGGTAGAGCTCTGGAATCAGATCATCCATTGGTACTTAGTGTTTTTCTTGCAAGTGAGTTGGCAGGAGAGAGCCTTGATTGCAATAGTTGAGCCTGACCGAGATTGGTAAAAGCAGCCATCACTTAAGAAAGCAAATTTCACAGCAGTAATTGTCCATGTTCAACTGGAGCCATGACAGAGGTCAGAACTGCTTACCTTTGACTTCTGAAGCTGGAAGAAAGTGGACTTGTGAAGGCTAGTTTCTGGATATGATGAAGTTCCACTGAATGCTTACCTATGGCCAACTCACACTTCAGATAGACCACTCCCATCAGTGATGTAACAAAAACACATAGAAAGAATGGCAAAGACAGTACAGTTAATGGTTTGAAGTAACTTGAGTGCCTTTATTTTGGTGGTACGTACCCCTCTGGAACATATCTGTAGCCTCAGCAATATCAGTTTGTCACAAGTCTTTTGCACGTTTTTGGAGAGTAGAGAGAGAGAATCTGTTATGAGTGAGCCACTGTTCCTTCTGAGATGTTAATGGGGGATAAAAAAATAAAGATACAGGAGTGATTCATCCCACAGGCTGTACTGTTAATCCCATGAAGCTTATGTGAGCAGTGTGTGGCTGGCATCCTTGAAAATGCTTCATGTACATATGTTATGAGAGGTGCCTTGTGGCCTGAAAGGCAAAGGAACGTTAAAATTTACTTCTCTCTTAATGTCTGCTACTGAGGTGTATTGGCTCTGTAATGCACCTCTATTACTTAATTTTTGCCTCCTGTGCTCTCTGGTGTCTGTGCTAACTTCTAGTACGGAGGAAGAAAATGACAAGTGTCATTTTCGATCCATTTTTCTCTGTTCTTTTGCTGCCTTACTTTCAGGGATGCCAACACTGAGGCAGTGATTGACTGAACTTGTACAGTTTTGCCAATGAAGAGGTACAAATAACGACTTTGCTCAAGTCAGCGAGTAGTTCCTCATCATCCTAGTTCTTACAACTGGGTGCCCAACTGTGCTTGCTGTTTGTGTGCACCTTTCCATCTCTCAGTGTGGGCCATATCATCTAACTGTTCTGCTGGATGAGTACAGCTTCATAATCTTCCCTGAAGTGGCAGAGCCATGTCTCCTGTAAATGACAGAGTCTCCTGAAATGACAGCCATGTCTCCTGAAATAAAAGAGGCATGTATCCTGTCATGAGCAGGAAATTGTGTTGGTTTGGCATGTGGGGCCCTGAGCTGTGCGGTTCCAACCCAGTGGACACACGGTTGGCCCTAGCTCCGTTTGACAGCTCGTGAAATTCATAACACAGCAGTTGCCAGGAAGCTCCTGAGTGCGTAGGAGGCTGACCACTGTTACGCAGCTATCCTGTTTTGTTTCTCAGCTATCTGGGGCTGGAGGACTTGGAAGTGAATGCTGGCAGAAGTGAAACCTTCTCACAAGACTCTTACTCTGTGCTTGGAGAAGTGAAGCCACGTGGTGAAGTCTAAATCCATAGTGGAATTTGATGATGTTGATTTAAGGAGTCCAAGAACCATGGTAGAAGGACATTTTAAAAATATAAGATATTGACTAGTCAAGAGCTGTTGAGACACTAGTGGAGTCTTTTGAGCAAGTGCTTTCAATTTGTGTTTGGTTGTTTGTCTGTCCTCTTCTGTTTCAAAGCCAGTTGTATCTTGTAGGTGGAATTTTGCCCAAAAGTGTTCAGAAATTACGATTTGAAGGCTGGTAGAAGGGAATTGGGAGGCAGAGGACTTTATGGCGTGACCAAGTAGGAGCTGAAGAACTGGCAGCAGTGCAAGCTTGCCATTTCTGCTTAAGCCTGGTTTCTGAATATGTGGCAGAGGCTCTGGAAAACCCAAGTGCAATTTTTCATCAAAATGAGGAGCAGGCTTGGAGTGAAGTGGGAACTAAATGCCAGGCTCCCTTCACAAACCTAGAGTTTTCAGGCTCTCAACTTATCACTAAATTGCCTTTTCCCAAGACCACATCTCTTCCGTGCAGCAGAAGGTCCTTAGTGGGCAGCAGGATATGAATATGATCAGTGTTTGCTCCAGTTTATTCTGCATTGGATTTCGTAGTTTGTTTTGCTGATGCCTCTCACTCTTCTATTAGTTTTCTATGGTGTTCACAGGAATAAGCTGTAAATGTCATATGGCTCCTGAACTACACTTAAACAGCTACACATGGGTTCAAGATGAGAAATTAGGTTTCCAATCCAGACTTTCCCAAAATAGGAGGAATGTGGGTTGTGTTGTCTAATGTTTTTGTTTTGGATAGGAGGCTTTTGTTTAATGTCAGTCTTGGAGGAGAGGAAAGCTGTCATATGCCACAGGATCCCAAATGCTCTTTGTACAATGGCTACAGCCAAAAACACTGGAGTGTTGGGTTTCTGCTGAATTAGTGGACAACTTTTTAATCATGTGATGGCAGCATCAGGGTTTCCTGGCCAAAAAAATGGAGAGTAAGCAAAAAGTGGTGCATCCAAATAGGAATGTGCAGAAACAAATAACGTTTCCTAACATGCGTGCCGATATCAAAAAGCTAACTTGTGGTTGTCTTTCTGCTTCCAGCCTCCAAATCCCTTCTGAAAGCCTGAGTTTCCCTTGGAGTTTTAGGGATACAGCCATCCTCTATTCCATCAGTTCCTTCTTCTTTCTGCCTTTTGTGGGCTTTCTATTACTTTAGCCCATAGCAGTCCACCTTCAGCATCATCATGGATTTGATGCCTTCATGTGGAATATGACAACAGATTTGCTTATGTCCTTAGTCCTCCAGACTGACTGAACAGTCTGATGCCTGTTCAGGCAGAAGCAAGTCACATACAGATGAGGTCTCTCTGTAGTGAAGGGAAGCAGCCCTTTCTCCCTGAAGCTGAACGTTCCGACGTGTGTCTCCTCATGGCCAGGAGCTTACTATGAAGTGGCTTCTTTTAGTGTGGCATGTATCCAAGCCATCATGGAAAATCTGGGCATTTCTACTGATGGCCTTGGCCTGCCAAGAATGAAATTCTTGGAGCTCAGGGTCATTCTTTCTTCCTTCTCCTCTTCAAAGTCTGCAAAACACACACACCAAAAAAAAAAAAGGGGGGTGGGGGGAAGCCTGAACTGTGTGTGGGATTGGCATTATTGCTGGTTTCTGTCCTGTAACTAGTCTATACAGTATTCTGAAAACAAAATAGAACCATCCTTCTTCCACTTCCTGTCTACCCCTTAAAAACCTGAATGTCTGATGTAATGGCTTCTGGATGAAACTTCCCTCATAAGACAAGCTGGGTTCAAGCTGTTCTTCCATGATGCCCTTTTCAAAGCTCCTCAGAAAAGGGTGAGTAGCTGTGTGCTGGCAGGCCTCCTCGCAGCAGCATCTCTGTACCCAGGAGAGAATGGGCAACACCTCAGCTGCTAGGCTGCATGCAAGTAATGCCCCAGCAGCAAGCTCCCCGATCTAGCCTTGCAGAGGCCGTTGGTGTGCTGTTGGACTACATAGCCAGAGAAAAATCAAGATTCTAATGGAAAACTTCTTGCAAGACTAAAACTACTCCTGCACATCTGTCCTCCTTTGGAAAAGGTATTACGTGTTGAAGCTATGAAATATTGTAGGAGGAGAAAGTGCTGTCTGCTCTCCAGAGATCCAAGAGCATCTAAGTGAACATACAAGAGTCAGCAGTGAATCGTGAGGTTTGAAGAGCCAAATACCATATTCTCCAACTGCACAGAGAACACGAGCACACCTTTGCCAAAGACAGTTAGTTGATATCTACTGACCGAAAGTTGATATCGTTGCCCAGCCTCATGTAGTTTCATATTAACGTGAAGAACAAAACCTTGCTCTGACTTGGTGTGACTGGCCTCACAGAATGAAGTGGCACATAAAGATGCTTAATACTGCATATGGGGTTTTGTATACCAGGTTTCTGTGCACTTCCAATTAATTTATTATTGTAGAAGTTATGTACCCATTTGGAATCCTCCTCTGTTCATATTTAAAATTTGAACGTATCGTTAAAGCACTGAGAACGTCAGGGATTTGGGGGAGGGTTTTTGTCCCGAGTAGCCTAGCTTTGATGTACTTGCCAAACATCTGTGAGCTTTCTATATATTTTCCCCTTGCCTTCAGAAAAAGGATGGTTGCGTTTATTTGTGGATGAAATACTTTGCTAGGAATAGCTGTAAATCTGAAGAGCTGAAAATTGTCAAGTGAACTCATAGACAATAGTAACAGGGAATAAGGAATTAAGCCTGGTATGCAGTATGGAAAAATTAAAATTCTTCAGAATAATATTTTTTTCTGACATGGGAATATTTACAAACTGGAAATCCAGTAAAGCTTCTGATTTGGAAATTTGAAATTACTGCAAAGTGTGAATGTTGTGATGACACTAGCACAAGGAGGACTGGAAGGTGCTGGAGTTCACATTGGCCCAAGCTGTGCTGCATGGGCAAGAGCTCGCTGCTGGTAGAGATATCTGTCCTCTTCCTAAATATTCTGATGCCCTATCAAATAAGCTCTGATGTACATGAGCAGTGATGGTACTAATACTTATAATGTTGAACTGGACATTCATGATATGCAGTTTAAAGTTTTACTGCTAAGCCCATGAAATAGCCGTGGTGTATAAAACCAGAAGAGAGCCTAACAGACTTGGTTTGGTTTTTACCCTTAAACTCTGATTCGGTGTAAACTTGCATACTTTCTTGACAGACCAGTTATTAAATGGCTAAAAGAGTGCTGATAATGAAATGGATAGTAAGGGAAACTCTGTGTTATTGTGTTTGGGGTTTTTTTTTCTGCCATCGTTGTAATGGCAGTTTCTAATATTTCAGTTCGCTTTTAAAAAGAAGTTTAAAACAACAAAAAAACCCCAACACTTGAGAAATGGGGCTATTTGCAGCCCTGTGCCTCTGGAGGATACATACAGACTCTGTAGAGAGGTATTGCACCTGGAGCGGCAACAGCTTGATTCCAAATGCACAACGTGATTGAACTACTGGGGCTTTGAGATAGGAGCTTGACTTGGATGTGCAGTTTTATCTGTAGATCTGAGTACACTCTTTAAGACACTTGTGACACTGATGACCAAGGGCTGCCTTTGCTTGCAGCTGGCTTTCTTTAAATCCAGCCTCTTATTGAGCATTTCATTGTGATTTAGAGTAAGGATGCTTTTGGCATGTTTTCCACATAGGGATTTAGATAATCTGAGTGAGAATATCAACCCTTCAGGGGTGTTTCACAAATCTTATTCCCAGGAATTCCATCTGCCAGCCTGGGGAGCTGCGGGAAGTGCTGTATCAGTGCTCCAGAGATGAGAGTCACTGGTGCCTGCAGTGGTGCTCAACATCAATCGGCTCAGCCAAGGAATGTGCCCTTAATATAGTTGAGGTGCCCCAGATGTATTTCATGTATTGGTACAAAGAAGAGCTGTCTAATCTGCCGCGAGTCTCTCCAGCCACGCATGTGTTTGGCTTGGACGCCGTCATCCCCACTCTTGAAGCCGGAGTGTGTGTTGGCAGCAGGGAATCGTTGTTGCAGAGTAATTCCAAGCACAGAGGAGTCAAACCAAAGTTCATTTTGTTCTTTTTCTTCAAACTTACAGCTTGCTCGAGCGGGCAGGGGGTGCGTCAGCCACTTTTCTTTTGGTAGTGTTTTTAATCAATGCCTCATCTCTGTTGTAAGAAGTCTTCTGCTATATCTGAATGAAATGTCTTGCTCCTGAGACCTCTGTCTCTGGTTAGACAGACATTTTGCTTGCAGAGTAGAGCTTTCTATTAATTTTCTTTTAAATGGTGTAGCTACAGGCAGATAAACAGTGACCTGGAGTCACATTTTGCTTACTCTTCTGTGTATTTCTGTTTTAAAAAGAAATAAATGAAAATTACTGAAGTAGTCTGCCTAGCAACACTTCTCAGAAGCTAAAGACCAAAAATGGTCTTAAGACCCAGTGCAGCACTTAACTGTGTAGCTATGAGACATGTGCCCTAAAGTATGCTAGCAGTGCTTGAAGGCAGGGCTCTGTATCATTTATTCTTGACTTCTGTTGTGGCTTGCTAACTTTGGAACTGTATAGAATTACCAAAGGAACGGTGGCTTTAAGCAGCAGGTGAGGAATCCTCTGAATTCCAACCTGAAACCAGTCTCTGACCTTAGCCCAATGTTTGGGGTAGGTAAGCTATGTTTTAAATTTCTTTATATATTTAGGGTGGAAGTGGGGTTTGTAATATCTTCTCCAGTCATAAAGGCTTCATTTCATGTTTATTTGTTTCTTTCTTACTTGCCATGCAATACCTGTGCTTCTTGCACATCCTCCTTATTCAATTTGGAGAGGAAGCAAATGCAGCATTCTTACTTTGCTGTGTTGAAATCTTTGTAGCTCATTTCTAAGACCTCATCTCGAGAAGCTGCTCTGCTTCCCTGGCTCTGGCTCAGGATTGGAAAACTGAGCTGCAAATAAATAAGCATAGGCTCATCCAGAGGCCTGAGACATAGTTGGAAGGAAAAAACGAGTGAGGCTGGAACTGACAGTGCAAAGCTGTGATGAGTTAAAGACCTCATGGCACTGTGGTACAGGCATTGTCTTCAGAGAAGGGACAAGTGACTCCAGGCAGATGAGGTTTTTATCTCTTAAAGATGTTGCTTACTCCTTGGCTCTGCTCCTCAGCTGAACAAAGTGCTTAAGCACTTGACTAGAACATGCTGTTTGGGGGCATTTCACTATTTTCCTGCTAAATACCTTTATGGAATATAAAACTACAGCCTACTCAGATAATCTAGGTCAAAAAAAAAGGTTTCCTATTTTTATAAATAAGTAAATGGCAGTGTGAACCTTCTTACAGTTGTAAAACTAGAGGCAGAAATTACTTGAAAGGTGAATAACTCCTCTCCTTTGTGGTGGTGAGAAAGCAGTGCTGGCAGCACCAGAGCTACCTCTGGACAGAAGACGGGCCAGAAGTGAAGAGAGCCTCTGACTTCATGTTCTAAGGGACTGCCTTGCTGTTGGAGAGACAAAAGTGGTAAGAAAGTGAAGTCAACTGGTTAATGATTTTGCCCATCCTGTTTTCTGTGGAAAAGATATCAAGAAGAAAAGGGATGTGTGGGAGAGACAGCTCCTGGAAGTTACAGCCATGCTGGCATCTATTAGTTACATCAACAAATGTGTAAAATGTCATACTGAGCTCTAGGGTTGCAGTAACAAGTACTATCTTCTTCATAGAGATCAGGACCTAAAAGAAACAAACATGAGCAAAACTGACTAATTGCTTCTTGCAGTGGGAAGGTGCTCTTGACATCCCCTCCCTCTGTCAAACTTTATTCATTGCATCCAAGTAGAAGCAGAACACATCCTCTCATAGGATTAGGTATTCTCAGGCTTTAAGAGAATATGAAAATACAGATTTGTGGTTTATTCAAACTAGACAGCAGTCATGAAGTCAAACCATACTCTGAAATTCCAGTTGTTGTGATACTCAAGGCTTTGGTTTGGTCACTCTGACCTCACTTGCAGATGTGATAGGCTGACAGATGTGTCTGAAATTTTGTCTGAGTCATCCCTGAGTTTTTCTGGGACTCCTGGAAGGTGTTGGCAAGGCAACTGCAGAAGCTGAAGTGGCAGGGCAAAACAAAGTTAAAATCTAACTAGACAAATGTTGCAAGGTTGAATCTTTTCACCTTCCTGCCACTGAAATCTTCAACAAGTGTCTTGGGAAGCAGGTTAGATGTCAGTATGGGAATTCCTCAGACGTTAGTGGCTGATGTCTGTGTTTCTGGAATAGCCTTCATGCTGTAGCTTCAACTATGGAATAAAGCCATGTTCCTCTGAATGAGTAGTCTGGTGAGGATTAAGCACAGCATTGTTGAGCCAGATGGTGTAGCATTAATGGCCTGTGCAGTGTGGAAGGGTAGACTGGATATTAAATCTCCTTTAAACCATCGTTTTCCTTTAGATAGTATGGACTAGCAAGTTGGGGCCATAACTTAGGCTTGAGATGCCAGTACATGATGGCAGATGAACAACAAATCGAACCTTTTGTAGGACAAAGAATTAAGCACTTAATTTTAGCACCATGTGAAGCTGACTTCCAAATTTTATTAAACTAAATCAAATTATTGTTTGGCATTTGGGTGAACCTGTTCATTAGAAGAGCAGATTGCAAAGTCTTTTTTGGAAATAAAATTATAAAATTAATACTATGTAATTAATACAAACTAATAATTAACATGAACTACTGCAAGTGTAATGTGTGGCTGTTCCTAAAATAAGCACATCAAAAAGCGTGTTTTGTGCTCCCAGCCTATATTATGTGTGTTGGTACTGGGCAAACCCACTCACTGACATATATGAGCAAGTGGTGACATGTCAGTCAAAGAAAGTACAATCCCATGAAAATGGCTTATAAGCGGAAAATAGCTGCGCAATATCTAATCAGGGGAATTGAGAAACATGACAAGGTAGTTCCGAACTGTCTGAAGGTATCAGTTACTAGCCAGAAGAAATTAATCAAGGGACTGCTGTGCCTTAGAGATGGCTTTCCTCATGCCTGATGTTGAGGATCTCTGCATGTTGGAAGTGTATTCTTCTGAAAAATGTATGGTCTTGGTTGCCTTTTGCAGGCTGCATTGCATGATGTTTTGTTGAGCTGTGCTCTGAGAATCTGGGGAGGCTGTGGGAGGGTGTTGAAGAGCCCATGCAAACAAGGAGGGGAGTGTAGATCCCTCTGAAATGGAATGGGAAAATCCCCTTCCCCAGCAGGGATTTAGCAGCTACAGGAGTATGTACTTTTCTTTCTACCTAGGTTGGGTTTTTTCCATAATCCTTGCACGCAGCCGTTAGGAGGGAAGCATGCCAAGGAAATTTCAATTCATTAGTCATCCTAAAATGTGCTAGTAGTCCAATTGGTCTTGCCGGAGGTGCTCTGTTGCACATATTTCACATTAGTATTGCAGTGAGCTCCAACTTACCCTTCCAAACGTGCACACATAGCCACTAAATGGGGTATTTTGAAATAAATTTTCAGGCCATGTAAGCTTTTGTTAAACCATAGCATTCCAGCGTTGTAGTTAGTATGTTGGCTAACAGACCTATCCAAAGACTTATTTACTGTCCAGGCTGTTTTACATCACAAGAGCCATGCTTCTGTGATCTCTGTTTTTTATGGCAGTGCCTAAGGCCCAGCTGAGATCGGGGGCCTGTTGTGCTAGACATTTAGGCCTTGTCTCCAGAGAATAGAAGTCTACATAAGGGACAGACAAAGGAAACACTGTTCAAATTTGAGTGGTGGGGGAGGGGAAAGGAAGTAACCAAGACTTGGAAACTGGGGAGGGAAAATCTCCCACAAAAATAATTGGTCTGGTTCTCTGGTCTCTTAGAGAGAACTCCCCATAGCTAGGCCAGCTCCTCAGCAGCAGGACCATCCTCTTTCTCAGCTTGCAGTGAACATGCAGCCCCTGTGCTTTTTTTTTTGTGTGACTTTTCCCAAAATAAGAGAAGGAAATCAATGCATTTCGGAGGAAGGAAAGGGGAAGGGAGGGGAAAGGAGGCCATCAATCTGCCAAGAGTGAGGTCCTGCAAAGTATAAGGATGCAGAATGCCTGAATTCAGAGTTTTCTATGATGTTAGTATCAGAGTGCTTGGGGAATAGCAGTTGCCTGTGCAAAGAAAGGAGATTTATAGACAGTATCGCACTTGCGGCAGAGTCTGGTTGGGGATAGTTACAGGCAGTTCAACGCGTCTTCTTTTGGTAGCCTTGAACTGAGGAAAGGGAAGGGCTTAGTCTTGCTTGCACTCACAGGATAAGCTTAAGTGGCTCCCTGTTGAAAAGATAAACACTGTGCCTCTGTTTCATCTGTCTAACAGGTTTAGGTAATCCCTTACTGTGCTGCTTTACATGGTGCAGTATTGTATAATGGATGTGTGTTTGTAATGGAGGGTCTGCAAATCTCAACTTTTTGCCCATGGACAGCATTGCTCTTGCCCCTGTTTCATGGTTGATTTATTCCTAATGGAAGGGAATAAGCCTCACAATGACATATTTGTCTTGTCTCAGCTACGTGAAATGCGTGGAGATTGACAGCTCTTCTGTATCTCACATCATTAATTTGCCTTGCTAACCTTAATTTAGAATCAGAAGATCAGCCTCACTGATTATTGCCAGTAAATCTGTGCTTGGTGCCTGCTCTGGTTTTGTTTGGGTAAGTTTGAGGAATGGAGAGTCAGAAAATGAAAATGTTTAAATATGGGGACTTTGACTTACTGCACACTTAATGGGCCCTTCCCGGAGGCAGACCGGCAACTGAGGCTGCTGGCAACCCAGCCTTTCTCTGTGAAGGAGGTGTTAACAGGAGTGCTGCTGTTGATATCCCCATAGTGCAGGACTCAGTCCAGTCTCTTGAGGCAGAGTAGTGCTCTGCTCTGAGTCTAGGCTGCCTTTCCAGTCTGTAAGGAGCACCAAAGGCTAAATATCAGTCTTTGAAGTCAAATGTCCTAGGTGAGACAACCAAGCAGGCTGCAAAGAAATCGCATGCCTTACTACCATGTAGCAGAAACCCTGCAAAGATGCGTGGGCAAGGTGTACCATTCTTATCCAGAGGCTAAGCCAGAATGTGTAGACACACAGTTACCTGGTTGTGTGCAGAGTATTTTCTGCAATGTAAGAGGAGTGCTTTCTTTGCTGAGTGGGGGAAAATAGGTATATTACCAGAGGTTTTTGTGCCAGTGACTTTCCTATATTCACCTTCTCTTGTAATGCTGCTGATGCACTTTTTTATTAGAGCTGATGAAACCGGATACTCCAGTAAGTCCTGTGGTTTTCTGAAGTCTGCGTGGATGAGCTCAGTTTCTCCCTTTCTAATGGTGAATATCCCCTTCTGTTTTCACCTGCACAGGCTGTTCTCACTGTCTGGGTCTTCATGATGGATAAAGGCAAAAGGCAAATCATCCCTCCTCATTTTTTTCTCCTCTTTTCAGTTTTCCATGATCTGTTCAAAATGGGACCAGCTCAGCTTACTGCTGTGCAAAATAGAGTAACAAGTCTGTAGGGTTCTAAATTTCAGAGAAGCCTGGAAAAACCCTTCAGAAAACACTGAATTGGATTTGTAATCTCTTCTGGGGAGTGTCAGTGATACTACTTGTCCATGTATGTCCATGTCCTTGTTCACTGCAATGTAGTTCATTAATTGGCAGCCCACTAACGCACCGGCTGCTCTTGTAGCCTGCTATTCATCACTCTGGTACTCATTTCCAAAGCTGTCATTTCCTGCAGCCTTGTGCAGGCAGCTCTTTGAGGCTCAGCTCCCTGGGTCACTGCAGAAACACGGCCTGAATGGAGCTCAGGAGAAAAGCAGTGAAGCGGCGTCAGAGGGAGAGCAGAGCGTTCAGTTTGGCTTACATCAGTATTTGTGATAACATACCATCTGGGCTGCAATCTTGCCAGATCTAGCTAATAAATAGAGCTGGACAGAAGTTGTATTTGGACGGCAGAGCTTCAAGGAGCAGCCAGGATATGGAAATGGCAGTTTGCGAGATGGTTGTCTGAGCACTGCAGAGCAGTGCTGCTCTGCACGCTGTGCTGGGCAGTGGCAAACCTTTCCTTTCCTATAGCACAAGTATTGTGGTTCGGAAGAATCCCATAAAAGCTGTTTGTAAAAGGTGGTGTTTTTAATGTGGTGACTCAGCTGTGCTTCAGACTGAACCAATACCACCGTACCATTCTGTGATTTTGCAATTCTGTGTTTGGTTGCTTTGTCCTTTGATTTCTGCTGGATATAGTATAGCCTTTGTTCCTTTCTTCAAGCTGTTGTCCAGCTCTGCCCTGTTCTGTCCTGAGATAACAGAAGTCTACCTCAGAGGTGGCAGATGTATTTTGACTGAAATATTCAACTCCGGTATGATTTGGACTTTAGCACCTGGAGGGCTGTTTGGTACTCTGCTAGGATCATTCCTAGTCCTAGTCTAGAATCTATTTTTCCTGATTCTATGTGGTTTTGGTGATTTCCCAGTGAGCAACTGACACCATATTCTCTACAGACTTCAGAATAAGAAATTAAAACAAAAGTGATTTTTGTCAAATCTGTGCAGGAAGTAAATATTGGCTGTTCTCTGCTGCCTGTGAAGGCCATTTCCTATCAGCTGAGACTGGGGGTCTGTAACTTCTTTAAACCACTAGGAAGTAATTTGTAATCTTTGGACGAGATTACTATGAGGCCCATTTGAAAGCTTATTCATGTTTTCCTAAAGAAAGCTTGGACACAAAATGTGTTTGCTTTAAGATTAAGTCCTGTGAATGTAAAGGAAATTACTTGTGAGCCTGACTGTTGCACCCTGTTGGCTGACCACAGAAAACACAACCCCACAACTGGTAATGACTAAGAGTCTCTGCTGGCTTCTAGGGCTGAACTCCTCATGCCCTGTGGGGTGGAACACCATCTGTGTGCATGCCTGTACTGTAATCAGTTGTCTGTGGCTCGAAAAATCTGCTGCAGAAGCTGGCTGCGCTGGTGTAGCCCGTCTGAAGGCAGCGGTTACTCGTCCGCTGCCATGGGCTGGGTTTGCCCACCTGATTTCTGTATATTCTGCGCTGTGTGCTGGATCCTCCTCTGTCCATGCCCCAGGCAAACAGGTATCTGCTTGGGAGCTCTTGTAGATTACTGGTCTATATAAACATGGTGCTTACACTATCACTTTGTCAGGTTCATTAAAGCCTCGGATCTGTAGATTTCAACTGTAGATTTTCAACTTTGGGTGAAGGGAAAGAAGAAAAGAACATACTGTCCAGGGCTACTTGTTGCCCATATGAGACTTAATACACAACTTCTTATACTGGCTGTGAAGTCTGTGTGCGCTCTAGCAATCTTACCTTGCCTTGTGGTTACTAAAATCACAGAGACTATAGATGTGTGTAAGTCTACTGCTTTCCAAAGTGGGAAAAAAGGATGGCAAGAGAAAGTGAAAATTGATATATGTAGTATAATCAAAACTTGAGGTCAGGCAGGAAATCCTGTTTCCAAGCAGATCGGATGAGAAAGAGGAAAATTTGTGATTAGTAAACAGGTATTTTCTTTAATAACTGAGTTGGTACTGCGGGCCAGGTGGCAGAACCACAGTGACCAGTATACCAGTGCAAGTCAGAGAATGCTTGAAGCCATTGGGCTATGTGTGAACCTTGTTTTCCTCCAGTTGCTGTACAGCACTTAGCATTCACAGGCTTAGCAGCTCCAGCCAGGCTGCTTGCACAATATAGTATGCCCACCTAAAGATAGCTTTGTTCCTTGTGATTAATGAGATATTTCCTCTGAGTAAAGCACTGCCTCTCTTAGTTTCTTTCGTTCCTGTACTGAACAAAGGCTGTGAGCTGCAAACAGGTTGGGCTCTGTGAAATGCAATTTACATTGCACAGACAGTTTCACCATTACGTGTTCTTGAAATCACATAAAGCAGGAAAGGAGAGATTATTTAAAATTTATTTTTAGAAGGTATTAGGAAGTTTGAGCATTGGCAAACCTTTGTTTGCAACTTCTTGGGTGCTGACTGGCCTGTAGAACCAGCTGACTTCGTTGCTTTGTGGATCCCCTCATTTCAGTGATCTAGAAGCACTGGCCAACTTTGGGCATGTTAGCTGTGTGCGTTTTGGAGCTGGCCATGGGCAAATTCAGTAAGTGGTGATTTTGTCTGCTTCTGTCTCGTGGAGCCCAGGGTACTTGACAGTTTAGGGGAAGCTGGTGGCCTGGAGCGTGATGCGACTTGATCTGGGACTCACAGGCAATGTCCAAGACTCTTCCATAGCTGTTAGTGATTACACTAACTGTTAAGGTACTGCGTTTACTCCTTTGCTTTAAGGACACAACTGCTGTAATTTGTACTGGATTATATGATGGCTTTGTAGATATGTGTGCCAATTTTTGAAAACGTGTTTGGCAGATTCGTTCATTCCAGCTGTGTCAATACACAAATCTGAGGTACTTTTTTTTTTTAAACAGGGAGGGGAAGCCCCTGGGTAACAATTGGACCGTAGCAAATATCTGCAGATACAGCACTTGGAGTTTGTAACTATTAGTTTGTATTAGCAAAAGCCAGAGATAAACTGTGTGCTTTACTTAACTCCCCCCACATATACACACGCATACGCAAGAAGTCACAACTGTAATAAGTGATAAATATGTAAGTATTTTGCCAAATACGCGCCTCCGGAAGGCTTGTCACCTTCTAGCTATAAGATTTGAAAAAATACAGTAATGTGGTATTTCCTAGTTGTCTAATACTTTGAACATCCATCGTCTCTACTAGTGATGTAACCTATAAAGTATTAGAGCTGAGTTGTATATTATCCAGTTTTCTCTTTTCCCGTGAACTTTTCCCATGTTCTGAACACTTTAATTTTTTTCCAGAAGTACAAGAAAACGTGATTCCAATCCCAGTAGAAGACTAGGGTAATATGTATTTGAATGCAGAGGTCAGGGTGTGAATTTCCACATATATGCATGTGTGTTTATGCATATAATGTGATGTGAAACCAATCCAAGCAATCTAGATGCTTAAGCCAGAATCCGAGACTCACTTTGGGACTCTCTATCAAGCACTTATGTACACACCTAGTCAGCTGCTTTTAGTCCAGGAAAAACCTGTGTGGCAGCAATAACTGGGATATTTATTTACATGTAGTGGGCCCTCTGTGCCAGCCAGCTCTGCAACCAGAGGAACTGGAGTACAACAGCAAAGGGATATGCTAAAAGCACAGCTGAGAAATCTCTGTCTACCAACACTACAAGATTAATAGTAGAAGAGGTGGAGGCAGAAGACAGACTAGAAGGATTAGGATAGCAAATCCATAACCATATAGACTTGAAACAACTAGTTATCTAATAGCCAGTCATTGTAGGAAGGAACTCTATTCTCTCCCTCACCCCAAACTCTGGGATTTACTTTGATTTTGCTTGAATTCAATAACACCTCAGGCAGTGCAAGGAATGCAATTCCCTGTGCTGCTGCTGACTCCTAAGCATTTGCAGTTACTGTCAAGTATTGGTGGAGAACAGCAAACTGTGGTCTTGGTTCTTGGCCTCTTACTCCAACTTTTAGCTCCATAAGGTAAAGTGCTGTTAACTTAATAGCCAAAGAATTTTATCAATGGAGTCCAGCCTTCCAGGAGTCCCACCTCCTGCTCACTGTCTTCTCCTTTACTTAAGGAAGCCCTCTTAACAAGTGATGTTTCAAACACCAAATTAAGCAAAAGCTGTTGCAGTGTGTACTCTGACGAGAACACAACTTGGCTTTCAGACCCTCCCCAAGGAGGGAGAGAAAAGTATTTCCACAGGCACCTCCTCAAGGTTGGTTTCCTATTATGATTTTGTAGGGACTCCTGTAAATTTTAGTTGAAGACCAGAGCAAGGCACAGGAGTGTTGTAGCCTCTCTTCCTTCCTTCTACAATGTGTTCTTTCCACTAAATAATAAAACTGTTACTGTGGTTTAGATATTGAGGGTAGCTTGGTGGACAGAACATAGCCTGTGACTGCATGACTGCTGTTGAACAGCAGTCAGGTGTGCGGTTTTATAATGCGTGTTGTCTCATATTTGATGTCAGGAGCAAAATGTTTACTTATTACTGTTCAAATCTTAATTATTTTCTTTAAGAAGCTCATACTCCTTAAAAGAAAAAAAGAAGAATTTCTATATGGAGTTTTTATATTTGTAATTCTTCATTCAGTTTTTAATGCTCTGTAGAAAACCTGTTTTTTTAACCCATTTTCCCATGCTGGGCCACCAGGAAAGAAGTGATAGGTGTGATCCTTTTTTCAGTTACTTCACATAAGAAAGCTAACAACTCTGCCCCATCACAGTGCTGTGGGGCTCTTGGGGTATTTCATGGACAAATTTAGAAGCCTTGTGGAGTTATGCAGTAACTGGGGACAGTGAATTTTATTCCTGGGTTCCTAAAGTGATGTGTGGTACCTAGAGCGCAGCCACAGTAGTTGCAAGCAATGTGACAAACTTCGCTCTTAACTGTGAGAGCAGGTGGGCACAGATATTTAGGAAGGGCTCCTATGGGAAGTGGGGTTGCCTGTGCTCCTAATGTGTAGCTCTAGGATCTGAGCTTGCTGGAAGGACCATGACACGTGCTTGAGCTGGAATTCTAATGTGTGGCCCAGTCTGCTTTGGATATGGCACATAAAGGGCTGTGAGCCTGTGCTATGGATCTTAATGATGTTCAAGCAGGATGTCTCCCACAAGCACATCTTTCTTCTTTGAGCCGTCTTTGAGCCCCACTTCCATCTTTAAAAGGAGACAAGCGTGCCTTTGCGGATGAGTGGTGACTGCAGCGAAGTCTGCAGTGCACACAGGCTGAGAAACATTATGTGTTTAAAGATGAAAGCTGCCTTTAATATTTCACCAACTTCAATAATTTATCCTGAGATGACAGCCTTAGTCTGCTGTGCAGTGACTCGCACACAGACTTCTGTACCCCCAAACTGTAGTCAGCACCATGCTATGAAGAACACTTGCATGTATCTCCATATTTTAAATAAAGATGCCTCTTCTCTGAATTGTAAGAACAAAATGCTCAGAAATCGGACACTGGCCTTCATATGAATTCAATGCTTTCAACCCAGCACCTTTGCCAAGTGTGTGAGTCTGAAGCAGCCTTTTACAGAGAGCAGAGCCAGCACGTGCGGCGTTGGTATCTAACAGCATATGGACACTGTACTCCATTTATAGAAAGTGGGAGTGAGAGTACTCTTGCTGCAGAAATTCCGTCTTGCAAAATGCTACTCCTAATGCCTTTGTACTTGTGCTTCTGCATATTCTTTGGAGATCTGTCTGAGGCAATTACAACTGAATCTGAGGTACTTACCAAATATACATGTACCAAATATACATGTACTGTGTGGGAAGAGCTCAAGTGGAGAGAAAAAGCAAGTCCCTTCATCTGCGCTGCAATACTCTTGCCTTAGCTATTTTTTAATGAAGCAGGTCACATCTCTGAACAAAAATAATTGCCAGTTGGCATGAAAAGGTCTATGTGTCAGGTTTGGAAGTGACCTGTTTGCATCTAGTACTGCTTTGTAGGACAGCTGAGGTTGTTAGATCAAAAAAAACCCTCAAGAGATAGTTCCAAGGCAGAAGGACGTTAAAGGGAACAGCTCTCTGAAGCCCAAAGAATGCATGTCAAATGCTACTTGAGAGACTCTTGAGAGGTAGAGTGTTATTTAAGTATTTGTTTAGAAGAATGTGTAGCCCACTCATGCAAAAGAGATTCCCATTCCCTTTTACAGTGTTGCTATCCTTCTTGTTTACTAAAGCTCATAAATTGACAAAGTCTATAGAGAAATTAATGCACAATCCTGGATTTATTTTTTCATTTTTTTTTTAAAAATGTGATTTGTATCATTTTATGATTAGGCAGACTTCAACAGGAATAGTTAATTTTCACATTGATGTAGAAGGGACTATATTGAAGCATGGTTTGGAGAGGATGCATGTAAACATATGCAAAACTTGTATCAAAAGTAGTCCTTTAACTATGTTCTTGTAGTTTCCCATGGTGTGGGTTGTAGATAACAATTATTTTGCTTTGGAAGTTTTGGGGTTTTTTGGTCTTTTTAAAAAAAGCCTTTTGGGGAGAAGACTGGGAATACAATTAAAAACAAGAACGTGATTTTTAGAATCAAAGTATTTTTATCATTTTTTCACTCTCCAGCATGATCAATCTACTTTGCAATCATCATCTTGCCATGTGTATGTGTGCATGGCAAGTGGGACCTTTCATCTCTCAGTAACTGTTTAGCTCCATGCTGAAAATGCCAGGGAGTTTCAGAGCCTAGATGGACTCTTGAATGTAGAGACATCTTGACTATTACACCTAGGGATATTGAGAGATGCCAACCGAAGGATCAACATGTGTGGAGAGAGAATTACAATCCTACCTTAAAAATTTACATTCTTGGATTGGTATTGCGGTAGGATTTGGAGTAACGCAGCAAAGCTTGAGCTGAGCTTGGTCTAGGCTCAGTTGCCGCAGTTCCCTGTGTGCCTTCTGAGAAGCTTAAACTCCTTTTGAATGCTCATCAGGGTTGAGGGCTGATGAGTGTCAGTCTAGACATCCATGCCATATTGACTTTAGAGTTGCATTTTAATGCCTGAGAGATAGGGGTATCTGTAAGGGTTAAGTCAAGCTGTAAAGCACTGCTTAATTTTTACAGATGGTGTGAGTGCAAAAGTGAACCTCAGACTGGCTTGGCAGTGCACAGAGATAACTTTACATAATTCCCTGCAGATGTTGCTGCAGAATGGTTTTAATAATGAATTGTGAAGTCAAGCTCAACTCCAGCATAGAGGAAGAACTCAAAATAAATGCAGTGTTTTGTTCTGTGTTTCAAAAGCAAGTTTTCTGACAGCATTTCTGTGATGTTTTGGTTTGGAAAAGATGGCAGAGGAGGGAACAAGGTAGTTTGTGCCATTATAGCCTTGGCTCTCTGCAAACAAAGGACAATCTGGCTAACGTCTGCAAACCAGGAACCCCCATGTACCTGAGAGTTGGGGGGAAAGGGTGGTGGGACCAAATGGCAGCTTCCCTAATGCTTCTAAGGAGGGGATGGTGCAGGGCAAGTACTTCATGATCATCTGGGCAGAGTTCTGCAGTTTGTGGATGTCATGCACTGACTTCATTGTGGAACTTGTCTGTGCTTCAACCATTTTCTTCTAGGAGTTTGTCAATTCTTACACTATGCTGTAATTTCCTTTCTGTGGGGTTATGGCTTAGATGTGCCATCAGATTCAGATTTTTGCCCCATAAGAAGTGAGCTGCCTCTGCAACGTCTGCTCGGCCACTCTTAAGAGTTTGCATGTCTTGCTTTTGAAGGTCTGATTTTGATTTCTCTGCTGTGGGGGGTTGCTGCTGGAAGTTTCTCAGGCTTCTGGATTGTTCGAGTTGTTTAAGTAAAACATACCCTTTTTCTGTGGACACGCTATCCCAGTGAGATGCATTAAAGCCTTTCTTTTGTCCTTCAGAGAAGCAAGCTTGAAATGGGAGAAGAGCATTTCAGAGCAGGGGCTGGTTTTCTCTGAACCCGGACAGATGCGGCTGATTTCTCACTAGTTATGGAGGTTTCTTATTTATGCTTTATCCTTGTGCATAGTTCATAAAGGAAATCTTTAGAAAGAAAGTATAACTTTCCTGAGCTCTGTGGTGATAGGAGCTTTAATCATAGTGTCGGCATGCAGAATCAAAAGCAGCTTAAAACTTCACTTAGATGTTACATGCTCTGTCTGCACATTGATATGGATTTGTTTGAATTACTTGACTGTGTAACCTACCTCCAACTGGTATGGGGGAGCCTGTTTGTAAGATCGGTGTAGTTGTGAAGTTTCCCTACCAAGGCCTTTCAGGAGCTGAGAATGGCAGCAAGGAGGCACAGTGATATGGAGGAGGCATGTGTATGTGTGCCCAGATGCGGAGATGAGGGGTTACCCTTTAGCAAGGAGCCCTGTTTTAGACAGATGGAGACTCAGCTACCCTGTGGCCCCAAATGCAAAACCTTAAACTCAACTCCGAGGCCGTGGTACAGCCCAGTGAGCCAAACCAGAGGAACTGTATTGCAAAATGGTCTAGCACTGGGTCAGAGTCAAGGCTTGTGAATCTAGCCCTCCAAAGACAGTTTTACCATAGTTTGAATTTTCCCCAAGCAGAGTTTTTAAGTGTAGGCAAGTCTGTTTTGTGTGATTGTGTTGAATTTCTTTCTGAGGAAGAGTTTACATAAACCATTCAAATCTAATTGATATCAGCTGAAAGCCAGCTTCTGACATTTTGTGCCTAATTGTAAGTGTATGTTAAACTGTGCTTGCTACCCATGTTGATACGTTACTAGTAAAATAAGGAACAACCATGAAGATGTGTTTTTGAAACGGTCTGGCAGATCCTGCGTGTTTGCTGCTGTGGGCTTCGTGGCAGGAGAATCCACCTCCTGCTGAGGGAGAATAACTAAATTTAAACTTTCCAACCATGAGCCTTGTGAAGCAAAGTTTCCAATCCTCTGCTGGGCCAGAAAATGGAAAGCCATGTCTGAGTTTTGAGGGTAAATAAATTAAGCTACCTAGCAGCTGTGCGGTGGCAAGTGAGGGGTTTGTTGCTTGGGGCACATATCTCCCAGCCACAGGCCCCAGGGAGGAAAACGAGGGTTTGTAACTGCTGTCCTCTGCTAAAGTCTTCCGTGACAGGATTTGGAACGAATTTGGGTGACTTCTAGCGTGAACACTTGAGCATTGTTTCAGCTGGTTTATTTTCTTTCTCTCTCTTTTTCTTTGCTTTCTCTCTCTTTTTCTTTGCTTTCTCTCTCTTTTTCTTTTCTTTCTCTCTCTTTTTCTTTCACTTTAGAAAAGCTGCATCGCAGTGGAACTCTGCAAAGATTCCCTTTCCCTTGCCAGGGCCAGGGCTGTGTACCCTTCACACAACTCAGGTCTTTTCTCCACTGTAGATTACCTGGGTTTTGTGCTCCGTCTATTTACAGACTAAGCTGGCTCGTCTCTGCCTTTGCTTATCCCAGGCAGGCTTGGGAGTCTCCTGTGGAATTTGTTGGGTTTATGACAACCATTAAAGTCTGTAAACTGTTTGGAGGTGCATGTACAAAAATAGCTATTTTCTCAACTGCCTTTGGGGAGTCTGGAACACTGATGTTGAACAATAATTTGTGTTGTTCTGACAAAGCAACTTGCAGTTTTTGGGGAGACTGGGAGATTGTAGATACCAGCAGAAATGGTTTACCTGCTTGGCCTTTTATTGTCTTATATCTTAACCCTGATTTTACCTGAATGGAACAGAATCTAGTTGTGCTCAGATCTGAGAGCAGCGAGCTCTTGGGTGAGGGAGTTTACGTCAAAACCAGTGGAGGATTCAATAAATCAGTGAAGCCAAGAAAGAGGCAAGGTTGTGGTTTGGATGCGTTTAACCTAAAGATGGCTCACATGTAATTTTATTCATCCATTATTTCTGTATAGTTGGTGAATACTTAACATTTTATTTAGGTACTGGTAAAAACTGGAATGTTCAAGTGAGAAGGTAAATAACTGGTGCTTATGGCCTGAAGTCAGATTTCAGTTAGCTTTTCTCTCGTATTTCTGTTCTGTGGGCAGTACTTTTCAGCTTTCCAGGGCCCAGAATTCAGGTCATGTTTGTTAAGCACTTACTATTTTGCATGCTGTTCTGCAATCTGCCCTTTTACTAGAGGGCCTTTCCTATTTCCATCTTTTGACTTCTGTAATACCCCATATTAGGATTTAAGCAATATTTGCACAATTTTCCATACATTCACACATACACACCTACAAAGTGTTTTGATACTGTAGATGTACGTGTTGCAAGATGTGCTTTGAAAAACTGAATTGGAGACCTTGAACCCAAGTTGTTATGGATAGACTTCAGGCTTTTTATAAAATAAACTGATGCTTGCTCCATTGCAACTTTTTTTACATTAATCCTGTCTGCCCACTCACTTACCACTGTGAGAGTATCTGGTAGAAATGGTGTAATAGGACTAAGACCCCCTCTCCTTTGAGGAGGCTGCAGCATGATTCAAACCTGCACTGAAGCTGCTGACTATGTGCCACCTTCTCAGTAGCATCTTGCTATTCTTGTCTCTCTTAGTATTGACTGAGAACATATTTTACTTCTTTTTGTAGGTTGGTGGTTTGTGAGCACAGCAGAAGAGCAGGGCTGGGTCCCTGCTACGTACCTGGAATCCCAAAATGGAACCAGAGATGACTCTGACATCAACACGTCCAAGCTTGGGGAAGGTATGGAAAGTGTTTCATTGTCGATAGGAAACTGTTACTCAGTTGCTTTATGCTTTTCTCCCCACAGAAAAGCTTTGAAAACTTGTGCTGCAACTTGTAGCTGTTAATCCAGTGCAGTAACCTCTTCCATTAGTATCAGTAAAAAAATTGTTGCAGACAAAATACTAAAGTACCATGCCTGTAATCCATTTATGACCACTTGGGTTATCAGTGTGACAAAATGTTCAAAAGCTGTAAAGGTGCTCATTTTAATACCTTTATAAAGCGTACAAACAACTTAAATGCAAGTCCAAATGATATGTTCTGGTAGAGGTCCTGCACCCTCATGTCCATGGAAGGACAGAACTTGCGTGGCTTTTTTGCAGAAATTATACAAGTGAGTCCTTTTAATTGGAAAAAGATGCTTGTTAGAGCCATAGGCCATTAAAAAGAGTGAGATTTAACTTTAATGGTTGATTCTCATTACAATTTGCTTCTCATTACAATTTTTTTTAATTAATCCTTGAAACTAGTTTCACTGCTGTTTGCTGTGGTCTATGATTGTGTGGAAAGGTATTTTTATTTGGTGTGGTCTCATTCTATTAAAACAAAGATGCCATTTGTCATGTATATGATTTAGCTGCCTGGTTTTTGGCTAAGGATGCTTAATTCAGGTTCCAGAAATGGAACAGTGCAAACTCACATGTTCCTCTGTTCCATTATGAAAGACTAACCACATCTTAATGGACTTCTCATGTAGCAACTGTGTGCAAAGGACACTTCTGGTATGATTTCCTCCATTCTAATGAATCTCTTGCTAAATTTCTACGTGCTCTTGACGTGACACATATGTAAAACGTATGTGGAAACTCAGCTGACCTTACCTTAACACAGGCAGGAGGCCTAGAGATGTGTCGGAGTGACCATCTGGCCATTAAGATAGTGCACAGGCAAAACATAACTTTGTGCTGGGCCTCACGGGTGACATCTGTGGCTTATTGAAATCTTGGGCTCTGTAACTCATTTTCCCCTGCTCAAAGCTACCCATATCCTGGGTCACTTAGGGTTTAGAGACAGACTGGCAGGCCAGGAACCAGTCTGGTGTGATGCAACATCTTAACGGATGCAAAAGCAGTTATTAAAGAATCCATGTTAGTAAAGAACAAAAACTTGCTACTTTTGTCTGAAGGAGTTGAAGAATGCCTTGTCTGCTGGTCTGTAGCTTCCTCCCTTTTCCTGACTCTTAAATATGGTGCATGCTTGACAGCCTTATTGCTTAAACTGCTTTCGTGTCAAGCTCTCCTCTGCCTTTCATGTTGCTCTCTGGAGTGTACTCTGCACAGGGCTGTTGCCTCACAGTGGTCTTCCCTGGGTAATGGAAAATCCATCAAAAGTTCCTTATCTTTTTCCACTCAGTCCTCTTTAATCCA
Organism: Apaloderma vittatum; assembly: GCF_000703405.1. Taxonomy (NCBI): domain Eukaryota; kingdom Metazoa; phylum Chordata; class Aves; order Trogoniformes; family Trogonidae; genus Apaloderma; species Apaloderma vittatum. The sequence continues at coordinate 128,848 of NW_009709775.1, read as the reverse complement.
TTACACTGGTCTCCTCAGCTATGGTCAGCAGTCATGCTCCCGCCTTACTCCACATCCAGATACGCTGAAACCTGAGACCATTCTTCCCTTTCTGTTCAGTTCCATCTCAGTGACAAATCTAATTGCATTACCTCTGCAGCTGCTTTGATGTGCCCCAGCTTTTGCTTGCTTTTCAGTAACTTTATGTTATTAAACACATAAGCTGGGGTTTTTCTTCGTTTTTCCCCGCTCCAGTTCCTCCTCACTTGGGCTATTCTTCTCCTGATGGTTATTCTGTAAGAGAGGAAACAACTCGCATTCACTCTCTTAAAGAAGAGTGTATGAAAGTGACCATACTTACATAAAAACCTTGCCAACTCTCAGTAGGCAGGAGAAAGGGGCTCCAATAAAACTGAGAAGGAAGGCACTTTAACTGGATTAAGTGGCCTGTCCCCTGGATTTAGAGTTCATACAAATTTCAGAGCAACTCCTGGATATGTTGACTGCCTGCAACTCTGCAATCTGCACTCTGCCTGCTTTGAAAGAGCAGAAACACTGGTATAGGGAGTTTTTGTAACAGCCTCTTGGCCCTCTCCATTTGCCTGCAACAAGCCCACAAGCCAAGCAGACCCAGAGTTCTGCTCTGCTGTGACAGGCCCTTGTAAAGATAAGAAGGTGCTGAGTGCAACATACAAATAATGTTGCCTCTGCATAGCAGTAATATTTCCATATGTCTCTGTTTAAATAGCCTGTTCCCCAAGAAAGACAAAAGTGTTTCCTCCCTGTGTCTGAGCCTGCACATCTTTTGTCAGGATGGGGGAAGACAATTAACTGCTACCTGGGCCTGTGTTTAGACCGACACAGTCTTACAAGGCTTGGAAAACATTCAGAAAGCAATCTAAAGGAACTTTTGCAGCCACAGAAGTTGTTAAAGTAAACATCTTAAAATAGTCTCTGGGAAGGTTTAGACACTTGTTGATAAATAATGTTTCTGGTGGCTAACTGTGGCATGACCAACCAAGCCCAAGTCTGGGATCAAATGGCAAAAGACGGTATTGTTGAGGAGAAAAAAACCCAACTGACTTAAACAAAAGCATCATTGTGATATAGAAGGGCTATCACTGAGGACAGTCGTGTTGTGAGGAGGATATGATGTGGCATCTGTGTGACCCACTGTGTTCACTGGGTGCTCCTGGATGGCTGAATACTCAAGACTCCTGATGCGAGCTGGGACCTATGGGTGACTGCTCTGTGTTGGCACATGAAGCAAATTTCAACCCCTTCCACACCCCTCCTTCCTGCAAGCTTTTAAGTTCAACATCTTTAATTTCCTGCATTCTTGTATAGAAGCCTTCTAATGCAGACAGCCTTATTGTGAATTTACCTTTGGCTTCTCTCTCTGCTCTAATCTGTATGTTTAGTGACGTGTCCTGTGTTGCCTCTTGTGCAGTGTGTTTGTAATTTGGAGAAAGCCACCAGGTTAAACCAGTTGGTAAGAAAAATACAACCAGTAAGGAGTAAAGATGGCTCATCTTTTGTACCACCATAGGCTTCCAAGAGGATCACTGATATCTGTTGGCCAAAACCACAACGATCTATGAACTTGAAACCTAGCTCCTCTGAAAATCTGTGCAATAAGCAGAATTGAGGGGTTATTAATTGTGTGATATCAGAGTTTAGGAATAGCTTCCCAGCATCACTAGCAAAACAAATGTGTCTGCACCCTTGCAAGAGCTGAATTGTAATGTTTTGCATAGCTTTGTGGCAGCACCAAGCACCCTTGCACTAGCTGCCAAAGTAGCATGGAAGACCTTGAAAGGAAAAAGGGAAGTGTTTGTCTGTATTTCTTTGCCAGTCCATTGATTCCTATGTCATTCACACCTTCACAAGCAGAAGAATGAACTGAGTACATTTTGACATATGCAATCCAGAAAATGTGGTGTCCTCTGTGCACAGCTGCTCTCACAGTGCCATTTCCATAGGTGTCTTGTCTTTGTTTATATTTTAAGCATAAATTATTGTTTCAGTGTGTAACTAATTCTCATTTCTTGCTTGTTAGCTTCTTGAGCCTTGCAAGGTTTAGGTTTTTCCTTATTTTTATGATCAGTGTGGTAGAAGTTAGACTCATGAGAATTAGCTGTGGCAGTGACTGAGTTGCATGTTGCAAACAAGGAGACATTGGATATTTTTTTTCCTTGTGTTTTCCCTGAGTGCTGCTGTTACAAGTGAACTTACATAAGAGAAGCTGCCTTTTTTTTTTTTTTTTCTATTCCCCCTGGATTTTGTTTATAGTGTGATAATTTGCTTAGAGAGAGTTAGAGCCCTGTCGGGTTTGATGTCACATGCAACAGACAATATTCCAAGGATCATGCAGCCTTACTAGGACGTGCAACAGCAGTGATGTTGATCTCTCCTGCCACTACAGATTCCTTAGACAAGTTGTCTTCAGTTGTACAGCTTGTTTTGCAGTGTTTTTCACAAAATGGTAGGGATTGGAAGGGACCTGGAAAGATCATCTAGTCCAACCCCCCCCATGTATCTTTTATGTATCTTTTGGGGAATTTTTTAGAGAAAGCCAATGGCAAAGGTGGCAATTTATGACAGTTCCATATCTTCCTGTTGCTTAGGCTCAAGAAGCTAACTTGTTTCACCGTACTATATAAACTAAAACAAAATGTCTGCATCCCCCTTAACCCATTACTGCTAACAAGACTAGTGCTGGTAAATGCTGTGTTTTATTTTTATTCCTCACCCTCCCATCATTTTTTCTTTTACTTTTTTTTTGTTTCCATCCGTGTTCCAAACTAGTTTCTAAGCGACGCAAGGCTCACCTGAGACGCCTGGACCGGCGATGGACGCTGGGCGGGATAGTCAACAGGCAGCAGAGTCGAGGTGAATTAATAGCGTCCTATGGCATTGGTCCCCAAGGATGCATCAAAAGCCATGCTGCAGCATTTGTTGTTGTGTTCTGGGGTCTGCACCTTTGGCACTCTGGCAGAGAGAGGCCAAAGCTCTGAAGTTCAGATATGGATTTCATACACAACATCTTGAGGGTGTCTCGAAGCCAGGTTTAGGCACCTCAAGAGCTGGAGGCTAATAGCCAAGGATAACTCTGTAGTCTGACTCCTTGTGCTGCTTGGGGAAGTTCACATCTGTTGTCTTTTAACTTTGGGCATATTCATACTCAGTCTTTCCTACCTCATTAAGGACAAGTAATACTTTCAGGGCTATTAAAATGAGAAGAATGCCAAAAAGCCATGGTCAGAGATGTACGCACTGGAAAAGTGCTTGGGGTGGAAAGATGAGAATCATTCCAGTTTCAGTCCCCTCTTCCTTCCAGGCAGGGCTTGGTACTAAAGGCAGACTTCTTCATAACTTTTGGGAGCTTTTGGTGTCAGTCCTAGGTGTTTAAAATATCATCAGTAGCAGCAGTATTTTCTAGCTTTGCTGGTCTGACAGGGAGCATGGTGAGGTGGGAGGAACACCTTGTGTTCTGAAGTTGTATTTGGGTGAAGTCTGAGTAATCTTCCAAACCAAGCATTTCTCCAGAAATCATCTGACCCAAAATAAAGGTATGCCTTTCTGTCCCCTTCTCCCTTGCTAGCAAGATTGTCCAGATGTGGTGTTCATTGTACTTTCAAAAGGAAGGGCTTGAGGGGAAGCACCATTTGCATCTCTGTAACTTTCAGACAGCCTTACTGGGGGACTGGAACCGAATGCAAGACACGAGGGAAGCTTCCCAGTGGAGGAAAGGGTGCCTTTTCCTGCTAAGAAGAGAATGTACTTTGAAAATAGCAAATTTGTCTTCTGGATTTGGTGGCAGTTCTCTGAGCAGACTTGTGTGTTAAGCACATGCAACTTTTCAGTGACCTTTTGCCTTTGCTTCAAAGTATTATTGAGGAAACCAAAATAACAAAGACGACTGTTCTTCCTACTGTAGCTTGACCCTGCAGCAACTGGAACTATCCTCACAAGACAAAGTCTTGCTTCTCAGTCACCAAATATGCCCTGAAGGCACCAAAACCACCCCCAAACCGTAAGCACACATGCTGGCTTTGGAAAAGAAATTGTGTTTATTTCTGTACCCCAAGAGTTTGGGAGCTACTTATTTTGCTTTGTCAAACTCTGCCAGATACTTCCTGGCAATGTAACAGGGAGAATTTCTGGGAATCAGTTTTCTTAACAATTTGTTTACTAGTTTAAACAAATATATCCTTCCATATTTGAAGAATATTGCAAACAAAGCTCCATAAGATGTTCAGACTGCATGATCAGTCCTTTAGCATAGTCTGTTGGTAAAACATAAGGACCTAAGATGCATTCCCAGGGTTTCCCTCCTGCACTCTTATGCCCACCATCTGTGTGTGTCTTCTCCAGACACGCTCTCTGACCAGTGTCATAGTGTCTTCCTTGGCAGTCTTCCCCACAACAGGCTCCCCGTGTCTTTTCCATTCCTGCCTTTTTCTTGCCCCATAAGAGTTTCTTACCTGTTAAGCCTAAGCAATGCTGAAATTTTGTGTGTTGGAGAATACGCGCTTTATCTCAAACTAAATCTTGGCATTTGAACTTGGCACAAACTGCAGCATCTCAAGGTTTGGGGCACCCACCATGGCTGCTTTTATAAGCACCAAACTTCAGCTACAGCTAGCCAAGCTGGCTAAAAATAAGCGGTTAAATTCCATCTGATATAGTAGATTAGGGGGCTCTTACAGGAGCAGGCTCATTCGAGGTAAAGAAAATGATTTGAATACTTGGGGACAGGTTAGAGACAGTGGTGCTTCATCATCTGGCATAGCTGTAGCCTGAACAGACATACGCGCCTTCCAGACTGTAGCTGTTGAAAGAATGAGTCTCTCTGGGTGTCCATCCTGCTGTTCTCTAGCAGATCACAGTTTATGTGAGGTCAGGAGAGATTTTTTTCCTCCCTTCTTTCTCTTGCATCCCAGCCCAAAAGACTTCTAACAAGGCCAAATTTGGGTGGGTTTGCACTGAAATGACAGAATACATGAAGTGTCTATACGCACTCCCCTGCCAGCCTTCAAGTCCCGGCTCCAAAGCCCAGAAGAACTAGAGCTTCTCAAACAGGAGGTTGCCAGAATTGGTCAATGCAGGCAAAACAGCTTCCCCTCCCCCACTTGGCCTCTTCCTTGGAAATAAATTCAATTAAACATTTTGGCTGAAATTCTTCCCACCCAGCGATATGCTGCTTGAGATAGTCCCTGCTCTTGGAAGGGTTAGCTCTGAGAGTTCACTGGAGTTTAAAAGTAAGCTGTAAAGGGTGCTTCCCTTTATGTTTGCGCTTGTGTACCACTAATAAGCATTTTTACCAACTAGGTCTATGACAGAATCACTGAAAAGCAGAAATTAAGGGAGGAATTAAGCATTGTTTCTGAAGGCCAGGATCTTTTTAATGAGTTGGTTATTAAACACACTATGAATGCCCGAATGCAGAAGGGATGGGTGTTCGCTTCCCTGTTACAGACTGCCTAATGGGGGAGACTTATCAGGGGTAGCATATGGTTTATTTATTTCTACCTTTTCCAAAGCCAGTTTGAAGAAGCTAAGCATCTCTGAACTTTAGATATTTGGGAGCAGCGTTACTGGGTCTGTGAATAAGAGACATGAAAGACAAATTATTGAATATTATGGTAGTGCTCTTTTTTTAAAGCTGAAAAAAAATCTGCAAAGAGAGCAGCTGTAGTCTGTTTCTAGAAAGAGAAACAGATGACATTTGTGCTGAACTTTTCTCTTTAAATTGGTCCATGGTGTGCCCAGATCTAAGAGATTACATTGGTTTATGTTTCTTATGTAGCTGCAGAACTTTCGGGGGGTTTTATTGTTTTGGGGGTTTTTTTGAATGTTAAATGTTTTTAAATGTGATACAGTTTCTAAACTTCTATCTATACATTACGAAATTCTAATAATACAGAGAGTGAGGAGAAGTTTGAACAGTTAGAGTTTTCCTCAGTCCTGACACTTGTTAGACCTGAAAGCTGAAGAGTTCATGTTCTCTTGTACTAGGTAAAATGCAGATTTTACACATGCATTTATTTGGAACTTTCCATGGAAGAGAACTTAGCATTGTTTACAGGCTAATTTCATGAGAAATCATTTGTGCTATTATTGATTGGAAAAAGTGAGGGTTTACATGCCTGTTTTGCATGTCAGATATCTGACACAAATTATTGCTGCTTTGGTTTTGTTCCCAACATTTACGACTGGAGCTGTTAAAATGCAGGAAAGCACTTTAAAGTTATTCATATCAATAACAGAGTGACATACAGGCTGGATTTTGACCAAAGGAGCCTATTACACAGAATCACAGGATGTTAGGACTTGGAAGGGACCTCAAAAGATCATCTAGTCCAGCCCCCATGCCAGAACAGGATATTATGTAAAAGTAGCTGCTAACACAAGAAATAAGCTATTCAATGAAAGAGTTAAAGTTGAAACTTGGAAACCAGAGGTCTTCCTACTGCTTGCCTAACTTATAGAGGGGGCTTAATGGGGAGAGATGGCTGAGACATAGGGCAAAGGCAGCCATGTAACCCAGTGGTCTTGAACACAGTTTTGACCTGGTCTGGATATTGAACCCCATCTCCTGGCCTGGGTGGGTCATTCTGCAGCCAGTTTTCTAGCTGTGGAAAGAGCCCTTGGTCAGTACTGGTAATCCAGCCTGCCTGGTGTGCTTGTGCACTCATACCCTTTCCTGAATCCCACCAGAGCTGCTCTGCCGTCTTTGGCAGCCCCCTCATTACCCACAGATTACCCACAGGCCTTCTCCTGTTGTTTTCACTCTTTTTCCCTGCTTGTCCTTGATGCTGGTGAAGTGTTTGTCACTCACGGCACAAGGCTGCTTTACTGTGCTAAATCAAACTGGCACAGAGCAGCTTTGGACTTAGTTTGTTCCTTCTTTTTTTCTTTTTTTTTTTTTCCTCCCCTCCTCTGTGCTCCAAGGAAAGTAGTAAATGTTTATTGCCCCTTGCTGGTTGAAGAAAGAGCATGTGCAGTACAGAACTGTTTAGAAGAAATGTCATTGTTCTTTTCTGTCCGTTGGCATGAGGTTTTCTGTTTGGTTTTTTTTGTATGTGGTTGTTTTTTTAAGAAAATATGGGGGAAAGAAGGACAAAAGCTGAAGAGCTCCTGTCTGCAGATGAACAAATACAATAACTGTGGACAATTGTTTTCTCTGCTGAATATTTAGATAAGTAAAACAAAGTCCATGTTGAGTTAATGCATTGCTTTCTGGAACAGTGAGACTTTTTCCAGAAGCAGGTCTGACAAAGGGGGGGTGGAGCAGAGGAGTGGAGGAGGGCAAGAGCAGACTGCTGACTGAGGGGAAAGTATTTTGAAAGAAAATTCTTTTGTGGTTTGGAAGATGTAGGTCTGAGGCTGTTGCATTTTGCTGAGAAATCGTTAATTGGCTAATTTCTAGCCCTGTTTTTCCCTACTCCCACCCCTACCGGCATATCAAACAACAACGGGGTCACGGAAAGTTGGGGACATGTGCAAACACCAGCTGAGCAAAGAAAATTACTCCCTTACTTGGTTGGCTCCTGAAGTGCTACAGATAACTTCCACACTTATTTATGGAGGCAGAAAAGAGCAAACTTATAAAATGTAGGTGAAGGAGAGAGGTATGTGAAACGGGGCGCTCCGAGCTTGGAAGCAGAAACGTATGAGTGCTGGCCATTTGCCTGGGAGAGATGAGACTGATTATGCAGGGCTGGAAATGTGCGTGGTATTTTAGCTGTTTAAAGGCAAGGTTCCTGTCCCAAATAGTTTGCAGCCTAAACAAAGAGAATGAGATCTGTGCATCAAAGCAGCCCAGGCAAGTGGCAATTTGGCACGCGTCTTATTACGATTGAAAGGTTTTTCACAGTGGAAAGTGATATTATTTTTAAAGGCTTTTGGAGAGGGACTGAAACTAAGCTTGTTGGGCAAGGCAGGAAGTCAGGGTAGGTAAGGCTTATTTTAGGAAGGATTTGAGAGTTTCGGGGTTTTTGATACCATGGAGGAGGGAGCCTACTCGGGTTGATGATGTGTCATTAGAAGGGTATGGGGCTGAGCGGGAAAAGATGAAAGGATTTGGAGGAGTGCAAAATCCAAAGGGAGCAGAACACATGAGACTGTGTAGTAGGATGTTAAAGCAAGGCACAGCGCACAGGCTTGAAAATCCAAGATGGAACAATTGAACTGGGTGTACACTTGCCAAAGTACCAGAGTGCTAGAGTGCTTCTGTGCCAAGAGCCTTCAGCAAGAGCAGTGTGCTGAAAGGCTGAGAAGGGAACAAAGGAGGCAAGAAGTGGCTGTAGTGGCTGTGCAAAAGATGTTGAAGGGCCAGATCAGGGCTCTAGTGGTAAGAAGCAGTAGTGATAGAGATTTTTGAAGATGTTGGGGAAAGAAACTGTTACCTTGGTGATAGACTAGGAGGAATCTAAAATAACCAGTGCCAAGGGAATCGGGAAGATTGAATAAGGAAGATTTGGAAAGCACTACTGAAAATCTACGTTACAACTCGAGCAATAAAATCATAGGTCTGCTTTACTTGACGTGACACTAAGTATAAAACCAGACAGCCAGAGGAGGGACCAAGTTGCCTTCTCAAGACACCTCATAACTTTAATGTATAGTATGTGTGTGCACGAGTGCACGTGTAAAATCTGAAATTCTGATTTGACAGATGGGATTGGAGGAGCCTCACAGGCTGTCAAGTTCAGTGTCTTGCTGTCAGGCAATTAGGTACAGTTTCTTTGGGAATGGATGGAGCTTTGTCTTAGCTTTTCTGAGGCTTTTGCTGTGGGAGAGATGTTCTAACAGCTCACCTGATATGAAAAATGCCATGCCTGATGCCTAAAAATTCTTTCAGATTTCCATTTTAGTAGTAGACAAAAATAAGAGCAGCTGAAACAAAAAACCTATTTGGGTATATGCTGTTTAAAGGGAGTGTGATGGAATGGACATACCTGCTGACTCTTTGATTAAAAGCTGCAATCCTACACAAAAGGAAAAAACACAAAGCACTGTTGTCATGGTTTGCCATTATCCAAAAATAAATATCTTTGACAGTAAGTTCTCCTAAAATTTAGCAAGTTAAATGTGGCATCCCGAGTCTTTCTGCAACTAGTATGTTGCATCATGGCCATTAAAACAGACTAGGCAAAACAGAAGTAGTACTGCAGTTCCCACTACACTGTGGCTGCAAAGGTGACCTTTAGCTACTTGATGAGCCTTGCCAAGGTGCCTATAGGCACAATCTTGTTTTGCTGTAAATCACATGAAGGTTTAACCAAACCAGACTTAGCGTCGTACTAACTTTTCCTTGGCCAAGCTGGCTTCGGGTCCATCTTGTGGCCGAGTCACAAACTCTTCAAGAACAGATGTAAGGCAGGATGAAGGAAGGAAAAGTGACCAGTCACCAGACATCACTACGTGTGCATTCAAAAACTGTTTTTAAAGCAGCATTTTAGTTTTTAAACTATTGCTGTTCATATAGGAAAGGCCTCAGCTTTGCAGAGTAATGTTATGTTGCTGGAGGAACACAAAATGGTTGTGTTAGTTTGGGTTTGTTTTTTGGTGGATTTTCTTGACCTTTTTTTTCCTTTCTGACACTTATGGAAGGGCATGTCTGTGGCTTGTGAAGAAGTGACCCATAATTCTCAAACACCACTGGCTTCCTTGTACCACGTCTCTTGAAAGTAGCGTGGTTGTATACATCTATATAAACCGTATACTATACTTCGCTGTAGTGCAGGACATGGTACAGCTCAAATGCTTTGTCCTGTATATACACACACCTCCCAGCTGGACTGCAGCAACATGTGCTACACTTGTTGGGGAGAAATTTCAGTTGGTAGAAAATGTCATCTGTGTAGTATTGTGGGCTGTTACAAGGACAGGGGAACTGTCCTCTTCTGTTCACACCATTCTCCCCATGATCTACCAGGTTCTGTCTCTGTGTTTTGCTTTTAAGCCTCTACTGTCTTTCTTCAGGAGACTTTAGGTAGAACCAGAGTAAAACAGAAGCTTGCCTTTCTTTGAGGAGGATAAAAAGGAGGAGAAAGATTGATAGGGAATTGAGGCTGTGGAATAATTAGTGGATTGAGCACTGAGCTGCCACTACGGCTGGCAGGGCTGGGCAGAGTACAGCTATGAGTGGGTGGTATTGGCTGGATAGTCCAAACAGTTCAGAAATTCTTGTTGTGCATTTTTTTAAATAGTGTTTGTGTCTGGAGAGGAGGGAGAATGACACCCACTAATCCTTTCCTCCTAAGCTAAGTGGGTTGTAGTTGAATAATACGTGATGTGACAGACTTGTATCATAGCTCTTTGTCAAACAGGCTTTGCTTCTTCATGCATGCCTTGTTCAGATTTACTAGTGCAGCTAGTAGAGGTGCCTCCTTCAACTGGGGAAGGTATCTTTGACCTGCAAATTAGAAGTAAAGAAATAAAAGTCAAGTTGGCTAATTGAGCTATTAGAAGATCTCTGGGTCTCACACGCTAAAAACAGAGGTGCCTTTGTGTCATATTCATCTTGAAGAGGAGTAGGACCCTCATCCCATTATTTCTGAAGTGCAGCCTTTTAGCTGGCGTATGTGCTTCATAGCGTGTACTAAAGTTTATTCTGCCCACTTGACCTTGATGGTGAAGTGGATGTAAGAGAAGCTGCAGCTGGGGAATACAAATTATACTTTTGTTTGTATTTTTGTTGCTGGCGATCATTCAGTCAAAATTTAATTAATAAAATTTAAACACTTTTGTATTCTCTGCAGATCTGGGCACAACAGCTTTGATGGTAGGTCTGGGACAGTTCACTGGCTCGTGTTTCATACCATTGCTGGTCATAGTGTCTGAATGAGACCAGCATGATCTTCCAGATTTCTCAGTGTAACTGGAAGCAGTGTCTTTCTGTTGGCTGATGCTTTAGCAATCCTCTCGTGAAACCATTTATTTGTGTTAAGTCTTTCCAGTAACTTTATGTATCAGTCGTGAAGTGTCAAATATCTTCTCTTCAAGACTTTTGAATAGTAATCTGATACGCTGAATGCTATGTCAGTCCTCTTAAGCAACACATCCACTGAAAGCTCTGCTGCTTCCTTCAGCAAATCTTGGTTTATGCAAAACATCCACTGGCTAGAGATAGTCTTTGAGGAACAAAACAGAATTACATTTTGGTTGCAAAGGGACCTATAGCTCCAGAATACTATTTAAGTTACAAACCTCATGTATGTTTGTGGTGTCCTGTACACTACTGAAAGAAATTAAACATGTGTAATCTTGGAAATGGCTATATTTTTTGCTGTGGAAGCACTTTTTAAGGGGAAATTGTAATAGTGACTTCCTGATTTTGATGTGTAGGATTAAAGATAGAACTGCTAAACAAAAACATTGTAGGACCCTCTTTTCTAAGTGAATTTTTAATACTTTGGATTGTCTTACTTCAAGGGAGAACTTTCTCCTTTCCCCTTCCTACATCCCTGCAGTTTTTTGCCCCCCTTCCTTTGTATCGGGAGGAGTCACCTGGAGGGCTTTCCTCTCAAAGAGCGGTAGCTTGGAATTGAAAGCCACGGGACTGAACACGTCCACAATGCTCATGGGCAGAATAAGACAGTGGCAGTTCAGAAAAGCCTTGCCTGTGCATCCCAATAGCACGGGATGTGGATAAGGCAACATTCTCCTTAGCAAGTCAGCGTTTCAGTTGCTAGAGTGGGCCAGTGTCTCTGCTTGTTCAAAGCCACTGATGGGTGTTACTGAGTGTTGTGTGTGCAAGGCAGCAAGGTGAGACCAGCAACAAGTAAAGTAGTAATCTCTGCCCTGGGGGGTAGTGTTGCTGAAGAGAACAGTCTCTCCTCAGCTCAGGGCTCGCAGCTGGGGATGGGGCTTCCCCGTGCAGCTGGCAGCCACTTTTTCAACGTGCCACCTCAGCAGTATGGTCCTTTCTGGGCCGTTTCAGCCAGAATGAGAAGATTAGAGGATATCTCTGCTCTTCTGCCTTACCTTGAAACTAACTGTAAGGGAAGTGCAGGAGTCAGTGGCTGGGAGGAAGGCAGGCAGTAATGGACTGGTAGAGAAGTGATGTATACCCTGCATAGCTGCAGGCCCCGAAATTGTTTTCAGAAGTTGCTGGCTATTGTAGTAGCTTGCATGGATCTGTTGTCGTTTTCCCTGGCAAGCCACTCATCTGTGTTTGGAATAGAGACAGTGTGGATTTGCCTGTGATAGGAAAGGATCTAATGTTTGGAAGGTGATTACATCCTGGTTTGCAAAGGACCCACGTCACAAACTTTGATTTCCCTTGAATGATTAGACTCAAATGCTGTTGGGCTTTATGAATGACCACTGTCTCAATTTCTCACAGGGAAGCAGTCCTGCTCAAGCAGGATTTTGGAAAGCTGTGATGAAATTTTAGCAGTGAGCATCTCACTCATGGCTTCTCTGCAGAAGAGAGGTCACATGCTTGAAGAGTGAGACCACTCTGCCCAGCAAAAGGAGCTGAATAGCTGGCATTTGCTGCAGAAGGGTCTACTGTTTATGTGTAGGAAAAATAAGATAAACAGAGAAATTTCTATTTTAACTGTAGTTGCAAGGGTGAATTCTAATGCCCTGAGTTATAAAGTAGCTTTTTGGTTTGAGGAAGAGACAAAGCAGGAAGATCTTCCAACACCCAGCAAACATGGGGCTTAGCTCCTTTATTACTGTACTAGAAACATCCTTGGAACTGTCTGAAGCAATGCGTATCTGGGCACTGCAGCTCAGCACACCTGAACTTTCCCTTGGCGTTCTCCTCTCAGGAATGAGATCTAAACTGCCCAGGGATCTTCTGCAGTTCAGTTTTAGTGCTTGGGGCCTTGCATGCAGTGGAAACTGGGCATGTGACACCTTCAGCAGCAGTCACTTGAAACAGAGGAAAAATGAGTCTGCCTTTGCCACACAGAGCAGAAACCCAGATAGGAAAACTGTGCTATAACTTTGAAGCCAGGTTTCATTAGCTGGGTTTCATTTGTCAGGTCCCATCTTGTAGTAGAGTATTTCTGGGAAGAAGGTGTCATATCCTGATGGTGCTAATTACAACCACTGGAATTCTTTACCAGTGTTAAAACAGTTAAAGCAGCCCTCCCAGGGGAGAGCAGGAGAGAGTATTTTCCTCTTGGAGGCAAAGGCTTTGACAGATTTTACCCCATCAGAATTAGAAGGATCCAAATGCAATGCATTGAGGGAAGTTGACTTCAGAGATGTAGCTTTGCTGAATTTTCTGCCATCAGATGCTCTGCCAACATTTTTTCCCCTTTCTGAGGTATCATTTCTTACTTTGTCTCAGTAAGGTTTGTTGGGGGTTTTTTTGTTGTTGTTTTTTTCTTTAAAGTTTCCATGCTTTGCTCAGCAACAAAATGCAGTCAAGCCGCAAAAACAGATGGTTGGGTCTATTTCACTCTCTCCAAAGAGTGTTTGCTTCAAGCTGCTGCAACCTTTTCATAGTTCCTTTGTTCTGTAGTGATCAGGAGCTCTGGATTCACTTGATTTCCTGCCTGTTCCTGTGCACTGACAACCTTGTGTTTGTTCCTGGCCGTGTGTTGTTGGAACTGCCAGCAGAAAGTGCTAGAAAGGCTGGTTGAGGTCTGCTTTATTGCCTTGACAGCTACAGAAACCCATGCTGTTACAGGCAGTGTAGCTTGGGTTCAGGAGAGAGGTTTGGTAACACTTTCCATGTCTGTTGCTGCAGAGTGAAGCTTGTATTGAAAACCTGAATTACCACTTGTAATTTTTTTACACTAACGAAGAAAAAGGTTGACTTTGAGCATAATGGAAATACTGCAGCAAATGCCTCTTGGTGGGTGGAGGATGATGGTGAGAAAGTGTCTGTTCTGTTCTGCTCATTGGCTTCTCAGCAAGTTTGCTCACCTCTGCCTGGCTGGGAAAGGGATAGATGCTGGACATGAACTGAGATGCTACGTTTTTGCAAAATACCTGAAATCTAGCCTGTGCTTTTGCAGTATGTGTCTTAATTCTGGCCCTCCTTTACCACTGCCACGTGTATTTCTCTGTAGTGAGGTCTAGCAAAAGTATGTTTGCAAAACAATTTGTAACCCACAAAAGCAAATGCTGTGTGGGCTCCTGTCAAGTGCAAAATACTTTTATTCTGTTAGCACCTTTTTAATGCTCTTTCAAGCTCATTGCTGTAGACCTGTGCTGTTTGGGAGGTACAAGGAGAGCAGTGATGGGCTAGCCCCTCTGAGTTGGGAAGGATCAGTCCCTCTTGGGATGCAGGGCTTGGGTTTCAAGTAACACAATGCCTTGTGCAGCCATGTGCGTGTTCACAGAGCCAACTGGCTGGAGCTCCCGCGGTGATGCTTGGCTGATTTGGCAGCCGTGTTGATTCTGTCGAGTTACAGTATGGGAGTTAAGTCCAGCTTGAAATCCTCTCCCTTACCCGCTCGAGGAACTTGGAGCAGGGGGCGGGAAGAAGGGGGGAAGCTCTCTGGGGACTTTGTGTCATTATTGGCATGGAAACACTTTGTGATTATCAGCAGCAGGGTAGTGGCAAGGGGCTGATTATCTATCATGTCGTCAGCATAAATAATCAGTGGGCCCCTGAGCAGGGCTCCGCCTTTTGTAATGGCTCCACGTAATCACTGCATAACGGTTTAAAAGCAAGGAGAACAGAAAAACAGCTGGACTAATTCTGACCCTAACTGATGTTGCCTTTTCTCCCCTCACTAGAAGAGAAATATGTCACTATCCAGCCATACGCCAGCCAGGGGAAGGATGAGATTGGGTTCGAAAAAGGGGTCACCGTGGAGGTCATCCAAAAGAACCTGGAAGGATGGTGGTACATAAGGTAAACAAGCTGCGCAGCCAGATCGCTGCAGAACCTGTGACAATGAGCTTTTCTGATCATTCACATAATGTTAGCGTTTAATTCTGTAGTTGGGCAAGGAAGCCCAAATTGTTCATAATGCCTCTTGAAGAAATGCAAAGAAAAGGCTAAGATGATACAATGGTGAATAAAGTAAGGCTACAGTGTTTGCAAAATCTGTGGACTGTTCCAGCGGGGAAATTCCTGAACTTGTTTGTTGGTGTTTTTTTTTTAGTTCCTTCAAGTTAAAAGCCCATATCTGAGTTAAGATCTGTAAGACCTAACAAGGCTTTCTGTTGTGTGTAATTTTAATGTGTTTGCAGTTTAAGAGTTATTCTGCGACATGTTTGAATCTATTTATAGCAATGCTGAAAGGCTGATTGTGGTCCCTTGAGCTGTTTTGGGCAGGTAGTGCTATTTTCAGCGATATAAGAGATCACTTTGATAGCTATAGCCCTTTTCCAAACTTATTGATGATTTCCACTGATTTGCCGGATTTCTGCCTGTCCACATTGGCTATTTCTCATGTAGAGGACTGGATTCCAAGGGCAGGTGACATTATCAGTGTATATCAAACTTTATGTATTTGAAATGGCAGTCATAGAGGAGAATTGTGACTTCAGAATCCCCTTTTTAAAAGCTTCTGGGAGAAAGTAAGTTAGATGTGCTGCAGATAGTGATATAAGGTTGAGTACTTAATGAGAGCTTTCTTCATCTAGGTTCATGCAGGACTTAAGTTCTGGTGCTTTTCCATGACTCTGTCCTTTGTTTTGTATCTGTGTGTGAACCCGGCAATGCTGTGACATCCCATTTCTTTTTAAACAAAATGTGATACAACAAGTAGCTTAAAATCAGAGGTTTATCTCTTGGGCAATGCAAAACATCTTATCTAGTCATCTTTTTTTCCGTTCAGCCTGTAATTATAGTGATTATTTTTTCACCTTTCCCTCTCCAAGCCATAACTTGCTTTTGTTTGAATTCTGCTTGATTTATCAGCTATGAATGAGGACTATGAAAATGCTGAGTGAAGCAATGTTGTTTTTCTTCATGTCCCTTACTTAGAAAAATTATTTTATTTTTAATTCTGTCTAATGCTCCCATAGAGGGAATAGGCTAATAAAGATAGTAGTGGAGCCAGGAAGGCACTATAGATAGGAGCTCAGAAATGCCTGGGTTTGGTCAGGTCACATTTTTTTCTCCTTTAATCATTCACAGCAGTGAAATCCAAAGTTGGAGACAGAGGAATCAAGAGCGCATAGTTCTTCTGAGAGGAGAAACATTGCAAGCCATCTTTAGCTTATTTTGATATTCCCCTCCTGACATGTACCTTTGGTGCTACTGTAGGTTCCCCTTTGACATATTAGCTGTTCTACAATAAGCAGGATTTCTTCTTTTTGGGTTTTTTTTTTTGTTATTACCTTTTCATCACACACTCCTTTTGGGCCAACCCAAACCACACATTTTTCTGTAGAACAGAAGTGCATTCTGTTGGATGGTGACACTTGCTGCAGTGGCTTGAGTGGCTGGAAGCAGAGTGGGTGCCTCAGCCCACCCCTTGTTAGCTGGGGAATGCAGCATGCCCTTGTGTTTTTTGTAAGAGGCATTTTGAGTTGTGCAACCCTTCTTCTTGCTGAAAGCGGTTTAGGTACTCCCCATGTGTGTGCGACAAGTGTGTTGGGTCTCAGCCACCATCCTCTCTGCTGCTCTGGGGCACTGTGCTGCATGCAGTCTTGCTGGAGGATTAAACAGCTCTTAGGGGTTTTTTTCTGTGGGCAACACTTGGAAATGCTGATATGGTGATCCATCCTTGTAGGCCAGTCCTTTACAGCCTGTGTAGCTGATGTCCAACTTCTTGTGCTCTTTTTTCTTCAACTGGTCTGAATACTGTTAGGTACCACTCAGAAAAGGATTCCCCTCCTGCAGAAATACGCTCTTCTGATTATTGAGTGCTTTAAGATGAGCAACTATTTGTTCCTGCAGTGAGCGTGAGGGGAGAGGGAGCAGGAGGAGACCACAGTTGAATCCTGCTGCCTTGTTGTCTGCTGGGCTGTGAACACACATGAATGCGTAGAAATAAAAACAAATCCAGCAGCTCGCAAATGATATCCACCTTAAAGACATTAGCTTGTTCCACCTTAAATATGTAATTTCCCCAAATTCCTGGCCATGTGCTGATCCTCATTTCCTGTCCTTCTTATTTTTTTCTTCTTTTTTTTTTCTTCTTTTTTTTTTTTGCTTCCCTCTGGAGTAATTCCAGTGCTCTGGAGCTGGAAAGCAGATGTGACTCTCAGACTCACAGAGGCACTTCTGATTTTTTTTAACATTCCTATGGTTTGAATCCATTTTTTCCTTCATGTAATATAAACAGGGAGGGTTTTGGAATTACAGGGGAACCAAATCACTGCACCTAATTCTGCAACCCTCACAATTCAATGCTGTAGAAGCTAGAAGCAATATTGGTATCTTTCTTTATTTTGTTCTGTGTGCATTATGATTATTTTTAATTATTTTTTTAACCTCATTGAGACTCTGTATAAGTGAAAGAAAGGCTCTGACCTGGAATCCTTTCTTACTGTTCTACTGTGTTCAGTGGATCTGTGTATTTCCTGGTGTGATCACAGCTGACAGTAGCATTCCTTATTTAGATCTTAGTTGGTATCAATTACTGTCAACTAGAAGTAATCTCACGGTGCCCCAGTGGATTGCAGGCCAAGTAAATAGCAATATGCTAAGTAAAGCTTTTTTTATTTGCCTGCATCTTCTTTTTGTGGTTCGTTCTGAGCCTCAGACCATGTGAATGAGGTATGGCTGGGAGGTGTTAGCGGCACTGAAATGTCTCCAGTAGGCTGTGAATATAAATGAAGGAATGTTACTTGTGATTCAACTCTGAGATGTGAAATGAAGATCGTTAGGGGTTCAGGATTTCTGTGAAGCTGATTAGCAATTGCCTTAGTTCTTTCACCTGTAAAATGGGGAGATGGAGTAGTCTTCTAAGATGATGTTTGCAAAAGGTGTTGAGATTACCAAATTCAAGAACTCAGGTGAAAAATGTAAGCTGATTTGACTTATATAATTAGCTTTTATTTGTGATGTTGTGCAAATAAACTGACAGTTGCTGGCAACTACGATTCAGCATTAACTTCAAGTTGAATGTACTTACTCACAGGAAGAAATAACCAGCAGCAGCCTCTCTGTTGCCCAGAGTTGTTAACTGTCTAGCTATTGCTGCTACTATTCATTGGGAGAAACTATGTAAGCTCAGAGGTGTCTGAAGCAGTGGGGTTATATGGGCTGATCCAAATGCGTACAGTTGGCAGGAGAACTAACGAGCCAGTACAGAACCTGCGTGTGGCTGCCATTCTGATCTTAAACATGTTAAGTCTCCCACAAACTAAGATGGATGTAAACTGTTTTTTCTTGCTGATTTTGCACAATCAAGCTCTGTTGAAAGTAACCTTTGAACTGGAGTGCTTAGTGCGTCAGCTAATGTGGCTTTCTCACAGATGGAAACATCTCCAGAACATGAAAAGTTATTAATGTCCTTTAAAAAAACCTTCCTTGATGCATAGGCAGGAGAAAGCATTGGTCATTAGCTCAGCAGGAGAAAACATTGGTCATTAGCTCTGCAAAAGGGACATCTACTGCAAAAGGGGGTGAAGTCAAAAGTCTTCAGGGCTGGAAAATGGCACTGAGAGATGCCAGAATGGGGAACACAGGCACATATTGAGGCCTCTTATTATTATTTTGGATTGATTTGAGGATTATCAGAAAGGCCTCAAAGGGGACAGGATTGAGTAGATCCAAATTGCATCTTGATATAGTGTCAGTAGCTGGATGCTGTGTGAAGTCCAAGTACTTCTGTTGGAAGTCGAATCAACTTATTACCATTTTGCCACTTCTTGTTAGACTCCATGCAGCAAACAAAGCTCAGAGCTGTTGAAATGCTTTCCTTTGACACCAGAATCTTTGGAAAAAATTGTTGCTAAACTCTCTCAGCAGGGGAGATGACATATTTGTGCCTTCATGTGTGGCAGAAGGCAGATCATAGAATCATAGAATGGCCTAGGCTGGAAGGGACCTTAGAGATTATTTTAATCCAGCCTCCCTGCTGCCAGGGACGCCACCTCTCGACTAGATCAGGCAACACATGGGGACCAAACAGGAATCAAACCCGCGACCTTGGTGTTGTTAGCGCCACACTCAACTGACTGAGCTAACCAGCCCCCTCATATGCAGAGAGAAGCAGCATCTCTAGTATCATGGTTGATCTAGATAGGAGGGGAGGAAAAGACAGTATTTGGGATAAAAAGGTCCTTGTGGTCATTGTTAAGTACAGCAATTGCATTTCTTTTGTACAGAAAGAATAATGAAGAAGCTTGGGGAAGCAAACCTACTCTGCATTTTCCTGCTCTCCCCATAGAGTCCCACAGACACTCTGGAGTGTCTGGATGTGGTGAATGAACCCACAGTGTGCCCTGGCTCAGAAATCCCATGGCAAACCTCAGAATCCAAGTATGGGCATGACAAAGTTACTCATCTGCTGGGGAATGATTTGCTGATAACTCCCCACCTCTCCTGCCCCCCTCCAGCTCCTTCCTCTGCTGTCTAATGAGTCTCTGTTTTCATTACAGAGCCTTAAAGTCCTACTGTTTTAACCTTTGTATTTCCTGTAGACTTCCTGAGCACCAGGATTTTAATGGCGCCTGCTTTCCCACTTTGGAGTTCAAGCGCCTGCTTTAGGTATCTTGAGAGATTAAAGAGAGAAAGGTTTCAGTGACTCTCTCTGAAGCAAGTTAGAGTTTCATTAGGGAAAGCAGAGTTCATCTACGTGGTCCTCCCCGGAGTCTGATTGTAATCTGAAATCCCTGCTGAGGTGTTAGGAATGGTAGGAGTTAGAAAAACCATCTTCCCAAAAGCCCAATTGTGGAAGAATGACTTCAGTTTGGAGTGTAGCATGAGCAGCTCAGGCTGGTGCTCCGGGAACATCTACTAGATCCAGGTGTTTGTTCAGATTCCCAGTTTATTCCTTCAAAGAGCCCTGAGCTTGTTCAGGAAAATGAGTCTCCATCAAAGCCATTTTTCTTTAGTCAAGTTTTTTCTTGATCTTGCAGTGCTAGAGGAAGCTGCAGTAGTTTGAGTCTCGTTTTCTCCATCAGAGAAGTTGATCATACAGGACTGGAAGTTACAGGAGGAGGGGCAGCATTTTTTATAATTGCAAGGGGGAAGGCTTGCCCAAGGGCCTTATAAACTGCAGATGTAGTGGCTCTGTATGCGCTTTCCCATTTTGAGTTGCCACTAGGAAGTATGAAAACTATTAAAATATTTTACTTACTGGTTTGCTTTTTTGCTGTATGGGAGGTACTGAGTTCGCCTGGTACTGTCCAAGCATGGCGTAAAACAAACTGGTGAAGCACTTTGCATCATGAGTAACTATTTCTTATCCAGAGAGACTCCTTCTTTGGGTAAGTGGCTTTAACAGCAGTCCACAGTTCACTGCTAGCTCAGCTGACTTTGATAAATCTAATCAACAGGTAACTGATGGAGACCACAAAAGCTTATCAAGAACTGCAGATTTTATGTTATCATCCATCACTTTTGCCTTAGCTGTTATACCTGAAGTGCCTGAGAAGGCTGTATTTGATGTGATGATGTTTTCGTTTGCATCTGCAGGTATCTAGGCAAAGAGGGATGGGCCCCAGCTTCGTATCTGAAGAAGGCTAAAGATGATCTTCCATCTAGGAAAAAGAACTTAACTGGGCCAGTGGAAATCATAGGAAACATCTTGCTGAACAAGAAGTCATCCACTGATAAAGAAACTCAAGCAGAAAATGAGACTGCAGAAACCCATATCAGCAAGAAGGAAATCAGTTTGCCCATCCTGTGCAATGACTCCAATGGCAATGCCATGATGACCCCAGATAAGCAGGCCTCCAAACTGGCCCAGGGATCTCCAGCCATAGCAAGGATAGCGCCACAAAGAGCTCAAATAAGTAAGGCAGTAAAGTCACCTGGGTTTCCACTGGCTTGCAATGAATTCTTAGTTTCTACCTTCCAGGGCTGGCATTACCTGTCAGCTAAGGTGCCGTGTGTCCTGGCCTTAGCTGAGGCCACAGGAGCAGATCTTTGCATTGTCTCTAGATCTACAGGGACTCCAGGACATGGTCCTTCATTAGCAGTGATAAAATTTAACTTCACTTTATTCAAGTGCTGGCATGTTCTTTTTTATCTTAGCCAGTATGTGTATATGTTGTTTTTTCCTTTTTCCCAGAGAAGATTTTTTCTTTTTCTTTTGAACACCTTGTAATGTGCCCCTTACTCCAAGTAATGGAAATGATGTGATGGTGGGTTAAAATCAAGGAGTCCGCCTATTTCTTCTCTTGTATTTGTTCTGCTCTTTTCCTAGGGCCAGGTTGCTGTATTTTTACTACTTTATCTGCAAAATGCAGATGATAATGCCAGTCTGCAAGGAATAGCAAGATACTATGATAGAGGACAGTGTGAGTGTTATTAATTTAGTGGATTGTTTTTACTACTGGGGGGAAAACTAGGTATTAGGCCAATTCTTTGCTGGCCTATCTTCAATGGTACTGGCCAGTTCCAGCAGAAAATACAATCCACTACTTTCTGGCAGTGATTTCCTCTTAAATTTGCTGGCTTAGCTGAGATGAATAGCTAAGTTACCTTGATATTTCTAATATACCCTCATAGTTTCCTATCTTGTTTTATAGAGATGCCTTAAATATTGCAAATACTGACTTCTAATATTCTTAAAGTGTGTAACAGCAGAGAGCTGCTGAAAAATGTGTGTTGCAGTACTTGCAAAGTTAAATGAACTCTCCCTTTTCCCTTTTCTGCCCAGGTTCTCCAAATCTAAGAACAAGGCCACCCCCACGAAGAGAATCTAGTCTGGTTTGTATTGGTTTATGGTACATGTTAGCAGTGGGGTAGGTGTGCAGTGCTTTATGAGACTTTCTACAGCTGTACAAGATATGGAGGGTACCCGAGAGATCCTTTACTTGCATGCCTGTTCATTTTATTGTTTAAGTATTGAGCAGGCCTCTGGATATCCTAATGTTAATTGGGAATTTCTGGTTTTCAAAATGTTGCCCCAACTAAGCAGGTATTGAACTGAAGGGAGAATCATAGTATGAATCATAGAATGATAGAATGGCCTAGGCTGGAAGGGACCTTAGAGATCATCTAGTCCAACCTCCCTATCATGGGCAGGGACGCCACTTCTCGACTAGACCAGGCAACACATGGGGACCAAGCGAGATCCCAAAGGTGCTAGCTGTGTTCTGTGCAGGAGCGTTAAAGCCCATTTGGCTGACTCAAAGCTTAAAATTCTATAGGTGTCTTTAACCCAAAGTGGATCTTTTGACCTTCTCTTGTCTTTAACAGCTGAGAATGCCTCCCCTTCTTCCATTGCCACCATCTTTGAGGTGGCTAATGTTCAGTCTTGTGTTTAAAATTACTTGAGATCTTACAGAAGGACACGTGCTACAGGAATGAGACCTCCTATGCTTGTTTATCCTCAAAGCTAGAATTCTGGAAGTTTGGACCAAATTAAGATTAGGACTGTCATCTTCAGATAGGAACAACTCAGTAGTCTATTTGCACAAAAGTCATGGTAATAACTTGTTTATAACTAGGTAGCATGTACTGTTTAATCTTTGCTGTGCTATTTGTGAGCAGCTGTGTCATCCGAAATGCCTCTTAACAAACTAGATGAATAGCATATTAGTGTTTTCTTCCTATTTCTCTTTTACATTATTTTCAATTAGACTTTGTTTTGGCAAGTCTACTCACTGGATCCTATGTTAAAAATAACAGTGATAATATATGTGAAACCCTGAACATGTCTGCTGTTTCCAATTATCTTCATTTAATCCAAACCATCCTATTATCTGAAGACGTTTTATTATGCTGCACTTCTGCTGTATTTCAGCATTTATAGTGCAGAAACATCCAATTATAACATTGTTGGACATGGTTCCTAAGGTGCAGTGATGCATTCTCTGTGAGATGCCACATACTGTGCGTGATAAAACATGGATTGTTAGTTACAACAAGGATATCTTGGAAACAGAGGAGCGTGTGAGTGAAGCACAGTATGCTGTTCGCTTTTCTCTCATTCATGACCTAGGATTACTTTGTGTCTTTGGCTATCCTGTGTCTGCTTGTAGCAGGTCTGACCTGTGTTCAAGAGATCTTGACATATACTGCAGTTCTTATATTAGAACTGAAGTGCAAAGTTATGAAGCTTCACCATCATCTAGTTGTTCTGTAGATAAGCAATGTACTAATCTGAGAAGTTTTCGATACTGAAATTCCTGAAAGGACTCTTATCATGACCATCACTTTAAAAACAGTTGTAACAAACTCTAAAGTGTGACAGCTTAATGCAAAGGCACATAGCTTTTAAAGGAGTCTGGTATGCTGCCAGAATGGCTGTAAATAGAAGTGTCCTGCTTCTTGTGGAGCCTCTGTGCAATTTAAATGCAGGTCGTGTTGGGACTGAGTAGAGGTTCTGGATGTTTGCTTACAGGGAGGAACTGGAATGTTTTGATCCTATAGTCAAGTCCTTCCTTTCTGCTAACATTTTAGCTGAGCAAAGCTCTTCGCAGGGGTCTATGATATTATCCTTGTTTCTTGCTATGACAGGTGCCCATTAGCTCATACAACTATTTCAGATTGTTTAAAAATCCAGCAGCAGATTAAGAGCAATAATCAATTAAGGTTATACTTGAAGGTAGTATATTTGATGATAGGCCAAATCTTTTATGGGTCTGCTGCAATGCAATTTTCTGCAGTTGTGGCAACCCATCCAGAACTGAGACTTTCTGGACAAAATCTCAGAGTAAGTGGGCTGTTGTTACTGTGACTGGAATGGCAGCTAATGCTTTATGGCCCATCAGTAAAATGTTTTACTGTTCACACAGCGATTATCACAGTTTTAATAGCTGCTGAAGGTGACATGAACAGTGCGTATTTGAAAGGCTTCTCTCTTGTCGCCCCTCTCAACACATCAGGTTCCATTCTGGAGAATGGGGAAGTTATCATTAGGAAGTAGGACAGGAAGAAGGAAGAGATTTAGTGAATAAAGGCAAATATCTTTTTTGTACTGCTATTCAACCCACTGCTTCTTTGGTTTAATTGAACGAAACTTTGCCGTAGGGTTTTCAGTTGCCCAAACCACCAGAGCCCCCCTCCGTGGAAGTGGAATACTACACCATTGCAGAGTTCCAGTCCTGTATCTCTGATGGCATAAGCTTTCGTGGAGGACAGAAAGCAGAGGTGAGCCTTAACAGTGCAGCTTGGAAAATGCTCATATTTGACTGCTGCAGGAGACTGGCTTGAAAGGGGAGGAGTGGAAAACAATTGGTTGACATTTTTGTCTAGTAACATATTCCATGTCATCTCCTAGGTTATTGAAAAGAATTCTGGTGGCTGGTGGTACGTGCAGATTGGAGAGAAGGAGGGATGGGCTCCAGCATCTTACATTGACAAGAGGAAGAAACCAAATTTAAACAGAAGAACCAGTACTTTAACCCGCCCAAAAGTTCCTCCCCCAGCACCTCCCAGTAAACCAAAAGACTCTGAAGAAGGAACAACTTCTGGAACTGTTTCTTCAGGAGATACCCAGGACTCTCCCCACAAGCTGAAATACGAAGAACCTGAGTATGATGTGCCTGCTTTTGGCTTTGACTCCGAGTGTGAAGTGAGTGAAAGTCATCGTGAAGAAAGCACTCTTGAGAAACGACTGTTTCAGCCCATCAAGCCCTCTCCTGTGTCATCACTTCAGAAAGCAAAGTTCAAAGTAGGAGAGTCTTCAGAAGACGTTGCTCATGAAGAAGAGACCATCTATGAGAACGAGGGATTCAGACGTTATGTGGAAGATACTTTGTCTAATAAGGAATCTAGTGGAGACTCTGATTCTCAGAAAAGCTCCTCTCTCTCCCTAATCCGGAGGAATTCTCCATGTTCCAGCTCTCCTAAATCATCACTTGTGAAGCTCAAAAACATCCAGACAGACAAAAACATCCAACCCGATCTTGGAAAATGTCACTATTCCAGGAGTGAGGAGACAAAACCAAGGTCAGCTTCAGACGTTGGCTTACGTACCATGTCAAGAACTAGCATGAAGAAGGAGCCTGAGCAGAGTCCTTCCATTAGAGCAAAGCCAATCGTTAGACCCAAACCCTTCCTGAACAAGGCAGACTCTCAGAGCCAAGAAAAGATGGATATCAGCACTTTGAGGCGTCAGCTGAGGCCAACTGGGCAACTCAGAGGTGGACTTAAAGGTTCGAGAAGTGAAGAGTCTGAGAGCCCCCCACGCACAGCTTCTGAGAATCAAGACGATCCTGTTAGGAGGGGCTCGGCTGATCTCATTACAGCCCCTTCCCGTGGCATTTTCTGCCCTAGTCATCCAGCCAAAACTGAGCAAGAAAATGACTCAAGATGTTTCTATGTGACCACTGACTCATATCAAAAGGTACAGGATTCTGAAATTTGCTTCCCAGCAGGAGCAGAAGTGGAAGTGCTGGAAAAACAAGCCAGTGGATGGTGGTACCTGAAATACGGAGACATGGAAGGCTGGGCTCCTTCCCATTATTTGGCTCTCCCTGATAACCAGCGAGAAACCACAACAGCAGAGACTGATACCTCATTTGCCAGGAACAGGAAAAATGAGAACAAGTCAAACAGTCTAGAGAAGATAGAGAAGAGGGTTCAGGCTCTGAATACCATCAACCAGAGCAAACGTGCAACACCACCCATCCCAAGCAAACCTCCCGGTGGTTTTTCAAAACCATCAGGGCCAGTCAAAATGAGGAATGGGGTGAGGCAACTTGCCGTCCGGCCACAGTCGGTGTTTGTGTCTCCACCACCAAAGGATAACAACCTGTCATGCTCCTTGCGCAGAAATGAGTCTTTAACAACTACAGATCACCTTAGGACCGTCCGTCGAAATTC
Organism: Apaloderma vittatum; assembly: GCF_000703405.1. Classification (NCBI taxonomy): domain Eukaryota; kingdom Metazoa; phylum Chordata; class Aves; order Trogoniformes; family Trogonidae; genus Apaloderma; species Apaloderma vittatum. The sequence continues at coordinate 103,041 of NW_009709775.1, read as the reverse complement.
CTCCTTCAGCAACGCATGGTCACAGCCTGGCGATGGGAAGGGAAAGCAGCCTGAGCGGTCAGGTACAGAGGGCTCAGAGACCACCTCCAACCTCCCTACCCAGAGAAATGGGATTCCTGTGTCCACAGTCAGGCCAAAGCCCATAGAGAAATCCCAGTTCATCCACAACAATCTCAAGGACATCTATGTTTCCATTGCAGACTATGAAGGGGATGAGGAGACTGCAGGGTTTCAGGAAGGTGTCTGCATGGAGGTCCTTGAAAGGAACCCCAATGGCTGGTGGTACTGCCAGATCATGAATGGTGTGAAGCCATTCAAAGGCTGGGTGCCCTCAAATTACTTGGAGAAAAAGAACTAATATTGCAATATCTTTAATCTCCCTAATTTATACTGTTCCTGCTATGTACATGTGGAAAAAACAATTGCTACACAAAAAGACGTTTCCTTGTGCTCCGGTTTGTACAAAGGGACAAAGGAGTCTATGCTGAGGACAAATCTGCTGTGTTCTGGAGAGGTTTGTGGGGTTAACGTGTTGTAAACAACTATGAGGAAGATGCAGCATACTCACATGTCTTTTTGTGAAGTTGTTAATAATCTTGTATGTGTAACAGGGTATGGCATCCCATCTTTCCCGTTATAGATAGGAAACCAAATGTGTGCCTTTTGTGAGAGAGAAATACACGTGCATCTACTTGGGGAGTTTTGTGCCAAACTTTGTTTTACAATCTTGGCTCCTTTTCTCCTCGTTCTTGTCCGTACGTGGAATACCCAGGAGTTTTGGATGCATTTCCACAATGAGAAGTGAATGGAATTTTCTGAAACACAGAGGGACTCTAATCCTTTGGAGAAGTTAATTTTTATTTTTTTTTCCTAACTGTTCTCAACAGTCAGTTGGTCCAGAGTTGGAGCCTTTTCGTTGTGGAGAGATTTGGTCTCTGACTTCAGCTGTCCTTTGTTGTAATACTGCTAACTCATTGGAAAAGGCAATCGCGTGGTGTCGGTTGGGGGCTTTTTGTTTCCTTTTGTTTTGTCTTGCTCTTTGAGTTGGGATTTCAGGTGTTCTAAGGCAGTGATGCCTATTGGTGCTTGTGAAAACAAACCTACAAACCCCATGCTTAAGCACATTAATTACTTTGTAGGCTCCATGTCCAGTTCTGTGCCTGACTCATGCCTGGTGGTCCTGGTGGATTCTCATCCCAGAGTTGGGTTTCTCAAAACTTGTCGTAATATCAAAATGCACAAAAGTCCCTTAAGACACTAAAGACAAAGCTGTCAAATGTCTGTCTTTTGTTTTTTGTGATCTGGTCTGAATCTAAACGTGCTGACTGCTGGTAGGGCCCACCAAGGTATTAGTTAGAAATAGCTGTAACCTTCTGCAACATCAGTGTTTACAATGAGGGGGAAAAAAAAGCCATCAGACTCAGTCTGCTTATCCTTAATTTGTATATTTTTGAGCAATTGTTTTTCTGTGTTTTGTATTTTCTGTGCATTCTGGGTTTACTTTATTTGTTGAGGGGGGTGTCTTCTTTTACCAGAAGAGACTTAAAACTGAAGCAGGAGTCTAATACATGTTTCTGTTCCCACTTGAATCCCAAAAGTACATTTGTACTGGAAATTGTGCCTGAGCTTCTCAGGCTCAAAGATTTAATATCAAAGCAATTAGGTCTACAAAGCATCTAACCAGGCAGCTTTCTTTTGTAGTACCATTTCTGTTTGCCTTTCTTAACTCATGCTTTGAAACATGACACACGGTGGGGGTAATGTGGTGGGAAATAGAAACAGCATCTATTGGAAAAGTCTGGGATATGGAGTCACGAGATAGCCAACTCTTGTGCATCATTGGCTAAATTCCTACTGTACTTGAAGTCATGCTTTTTTCTTTTTTTCCTTTTTTTTTAAATGGCCTTGTTAATCACGCAAGATCAATATCTAGTTCCTTCAAATAATAGGCAGAAGTGTAAATCTGTTTTAAGGGGCAGGGGGCAGACCATTTCACTACTGGTTTGCACAAAATGATACATGCCCTTTTTTCCCCCCCAGAGTTTCATACCAGTTTGGCTTGGAAGGTAAAGGTTATAAAGACTTTAAAATAACTGGGATCAACAGACTGAGTAGAAAAGCACAACAATACCGTGTGTTACTGGGGATGTTTCTCTGCCAAAAAAAAATAACACAATTTGTATGTTATTGTCTTTTTTTTTTCTTTTCCTTTTTTTTTTGTGTGTGTGTGTATTTGGGGTTTTTCTTGATTTCCATGGTAACACTGAGAGAGTTGCCTACAGCTAACCTGACTGATGTCCTTTTGGTAGCTGAAACAACACCCAGGGTGCCAGGACTGGCTGTGAACAGTGCTGTGGTTTGAGCAGCTCTCTGCATCCACGTGGGGAGGGAGGCTGTTTGATTGGGATCCCTTTAAAATTGTGGTGGCTTGAGAAGGAGGTGTATCTGCACAACAGCTCCTATCACAGTGTGCGGGGTCCTCTTTGTACCTTAACGTCTTACCATAAAATACATATGTATATATCCAGTTAACTACATCTTACTGGATGTCTATCTGAGGCATTGTGGCCCTGTCGCTCATACTTCTCTCAGTTTTAGTTGTACTAATATGGTAGCAGCCATAAAAGACTGCTGGAGCTGTTGTGAGATTATAATAGAAGTATTATATTCTTCTGCTGGACAGTATTAAATAGAGCAATACATAGAGTTATCTGCTAGATTGCAGTACTAATAGTAGTGACCTAGTGACTTGTATTAATGTCGTTATGATTTATTTTAACAATAATGATGCGGAAGTGGTTCATTATTTTGAATTAATGCACTTTAACAATAAAACCAAAATGGAAGCCAATGCAGAGAACTAAGTGCATTATTTAAAGGTGCAGTATATAATTATCATTTTCTTGAAGCACATATTTATTAAGAATTAACTTATTATTTAAAATATTCTAAAGTTTTGTTTAAAGACGTTCCCACTAGGTCATCTCTTTGGGGGGGATGTCAAAGCACAGCTCCCAGATCTTCTGCATTGAGCCACTGAATTCTCCGAATACGGTGCAGCATGACTCCCCTACCCAGGGAGAGGAAAGCGGCACGCAGACAGGAGAGCCTGGACTACTATAAATATTCGCACTTGCATCCAGCAAAGCCGAGCCCAGAGCTCCTCTGAAGTGCAGGAGTCCTTGCAGGGTTCGGGGTGGCAAAGCTGTTTTTGGCAGATGGTTGTGGTGCCACATGCCTTGCGTGAGGCTGGTCTCCCAGTGGATGTGGGCTCACCGTGAGGCTCAGGTTAGCGTGAAGGCTTCAGGATCTGCCCGTGAAACACGGGCCCGCTCCGTAACAGATGTCAGTCTGTGCCACAGATGTCAGTCTGTCCCACAGCTCCCTTCTCACGTTGCTTCTGCAGCTCTGGCTTTTGCAGGGAGGTGATTTGCTGAGCTCCAAGCGGTGCAAGGGGGTGGCACACAATGAGGGTGCCTGCAGTACTGCCGGAGTTTTCTCAAGCAGCAGCCCAGTGTCCCATGACTCAAGTTGTTCCCTTATCCCATCTCAAAGGCTTCATGGCCTCCTGAGGAGAGATCAGAGCCTGCAGATGGGCTGCAAAGCCGTGGTCTCCTTCCTCCTCCTGCCCCCACCTGCACTAGCAAAAAGGAGGGGGTGCAAATGACCTACCTGATGCTACAAATGCTTGTGGGCCAGTGGCTGGTACGCTGGGCTCCCTGCCTGGTGGGAAAGCTTTTGTTTGAGCTTCTCTTTATTTGATGCCTGTTTTGACTGCTTGTGTTTAAAAGGGCACTTTTAAAGCCAATACCCCCAAATGCAATTTTCCCCATCCCATCTTACCATTGTCAAAGCATCTCTCATTGGTTTAGTTTAATTCTTTCAGCTGAAAGATATCAGGAAAAGAATTCTTTTTTTCCATCATCGAGCAGCTAATTTTGGTCAGCTCCACTGATAGGAAATAGCAAGCCCTTTCCACCGTTTGCTGTGAAATAGAGTGAAAGGCCTTAAGCTAAATCAGAAAAGCTGACTGCAGGGCAGGAAAACCTGGCAGGGTGCTTCAGAGGACAGTGTAGTGCTTAGAAGCATTTTAGTTCTTTTCTAAACTGTTAATGTTGCCTTAAATTTTATTTACTAAGTTTTCAGAACTGACACTGGATCAAGAGCAATATTTAAATGTAATGTACACCTCAGTGAACACTCAATGCAGAAATCAGTAGTACTGTTTAAATTTCTCTTTTTCTGGTTTATTCTTGAACAAGATTAAGAGGAAGAGCTCTGCAGGGCTTGGGCAAAGCCATTTGCAGCTGAAGGGGGCCCTCCTCCGGGGGGAGAGGCGGCTGCTGTCACCACGTTGCTCTCACCCGCTGTCCGTGCTTTCCAAAAAGTCTTGAATTTGGACCAGCAGAAAATCCAAACTCCAATGACAGAGAACAAAATCTAAGAATGTGAAAATTGTGTCTTGCTGTATACTGCAACTTTAATAATAATGAGCACTTCTGAGTTCGTTATTGAGGTTTATATAATGCCTGAAAAGTTTAATTGCTGGTTTCCTTTGTGTCTCCCCTTTCAAAAGACTTTCTCATACCAGCCAGTGATACGGTTTTGTTACCAGCCCTTCCCCATGGGAGGCGATTCCTGTTAAGTGTTTTAGCTCTCACACCTTGCAGTGGGGTGGGTGTAGTCATAACTACCAGTCCTTTGCAAGCCAGACTTATTGAGATAAGAGATAGAATGGGCACATGCTGGGATACTTAACTGATGTGTCCACAGGAAGCTTTTGAATCCAGGTGGACAAAAATAGCCAATACACAATAATGAAACTGGGTCATGGCTAGACTCTCGAAGATGGACTTTCACGGCTGCATGGGCATAGCTAAAAATTTGATTTGGCCCTCATGGATACACACCCCAAAGACTTCTTCTGTTACGATGCTATAGAGTTTGACGAAGGCATTATATAATTTTTTCATCACTTTCAGAACTTAATGAATCGTATTTTATTGTAATATATATTCATTGCTTTCCTCAGTTAAAAAGAAAGTTACTGCTTTTATCTTATATGAAAAACAAGGGAATTTGATAAACATTCATTATTTTCATATTACTAGTATTAACAGAATAGAACTAGTACTATTTAATTTTAGATCTTCATAGCTAGCTTGTTAATAACTCATATTTTCCTGTGTTGTATCCTACTATTTTTTTCCCAAATACTCTGCATTCTTGAGAAAAAAATCAAATCCAATGAGCGGATAAGTGCAATATTCATAGAATAAACAGGCCCCTCATCCAGGACTTGGAGTGGAACGTGCAGTGTGAAATGTTTGCAATTTTCTATTCATGCACTCTTAGAGGAAGAGGAAATGCAGGAAAGGGGGTGTCTGCATGATAACAAGACCCTTGGGTACTTAGGGACTGATAGCTGGGGTGGTTTGGGGTGGGATTGGCTGCTTTTCATTAAAAAAGCATCACCTGTTACTAAAAGTATAAAGATTAAGCAGCATGTTGCCAAGTTTATGTATAGAATATACACCAACATCCTTACCAATACAGGACTTCTGAGCTATGCTTGAAACACTCTGTGTCATCCATGCATGATGCTGTCTTCTGGTATCTCTCTGCTGGTTATGTCCTCCATTGCACTTCAGAATTGATGATAACTTTGCAAGGGAAAATAATTCTGCTGGTGCGGTCCCAAGTTTTGATACTGTATTGTTACTTGCATTTATTGCAAGAGCTATCAAAATATTTTTACAGGTCCTTATTTCTTGTCTTTCCTTATTGTTAACCTAAGAAAAAAAAAAAGAAGTTCGTGTTTATCTGGGTTAGTTCTCATCTGCAGAATTTCACAGCTGAGTTGAGCATTGATTTCACATTTCTTGGCTTGCAAAGGTTGATCTCTTGTGTCCAAAAACATTGGGCAGAAACTTTTGTCTTCAAAAGAGATATTGTCTTCAATTCTTTTTGAACGGAAGAAGAGTTTCCATCTGTTCAAAATAATGCGACTTTCCAGGTAGCAACAAAATCTATCTTTGAAAAACTGGACTGTTTTTGGAAGATGCGAGAGAAATGTGAAAGCTAGAGCATTTGATTCTCTGGGCTCTGGGAAGTATATCTCCTGTGGCTCTAGGTCATGTCCCTGGAGAGGGCGTGTACCTCAGCTTTCTGCTTATTTTTTTGTCCTGCTGTTCTTAAATTTGTTTAAAAGCCTTTATATTACCAGAAAAACTGAATTCTGCAGCTGTACTGAAATAGCGTCAATTACATGATTTTGGAAAACCTCTAATACTTTACAAATGAATTTGGTTTTGAGGAGCAAACTTAACCCTTTCACGGGGCCTTGTCTAAACTGGCAAGAAGTCCATGTGCATCAGTGGAGTCACGCTGACTGAAGACCTGCAGTGGAGCTGAGCGCCTGGTGGGCACTCAGCATGGACCGTTCTCAGCAAAAGCAAGCACCGTGCTCTTGGTTACTTCACCTCCGAAGGGTGCACAGGACTACTGAGCCTCGGCGCTGCTATGCTGTGATCCACTTCCCTGCAGCTCTTGCAGCTTTTTAAAACCAACTGGAGCTTTGCTGCTATTTGCTGGTGGTTTCCCATCACCAGCAGCTCCTTCTCTGGCAACTACAGATGCTGTTTAGCCATGTAGCAGAGCGCTGTGTATAAATGCAGTGTTTGATGTCTGCCAACAGTACCAATATGATGGGCTGAGAGCAAATGTTTGCGTAAGTTATTTTATTTTCATTTGCTTTTAGTTGCTTGGTAGAAGCAGGGACCACCAATGTGGCGATGCATGGGGAATGTGTCTGCACACTTGAACTGTTGGATGGCCTCTGCTAGCTCTGCCTGGTGCTCTTTCTCCCTCTGTGCTGCTCAGTAGTCATGTCTGTTGTGTGTGTCTGTAACTTTGAATTCAAGTACTGTATGTAGGGCTGGATTCAGAAGCCCCCACAGTTGACTGTGGGTTGGGATGTAGGTTGCTGTTGCTGCTTTCCCTCCTCCACCTTAGACCCAACTGGGAGCAAAACACAGATGCCTGTAAAAAGTCCACCATAACTCTACTTTGGGCTGTCAGTTTTGGCGGGGGGTGGTGCATGTGTTGCCAAGGGTGGAACACGGATCTTTTTTTCTTGGGTTCCCTCACATCAGGGCTAGGGCTCTGCAGTGATTCCTGGAACAAAAGCTGTGCCGCACCACGTGCGGACCTGACTGGCGTAGGCAGAACAAATTAGTTTCTCCCATTTTATAATGTCAGGGCTGGGCTGGTCCCATCAACAATGTTCTTCATTTGTTCTTGCATCAAGGTAGTGTTGATTCTAGTTGGAGAGTGCAATTTTTTTTTTGTTTGTGTTTGTTTTTTTAATAAATAAATTTGGTTTAAAGCTTCACACTGGCGTTTTACAGACCTGTTCTTGTCAGCATAAGCCACTACTGTCCTGAGTTGAGACTCCTGTTTGTTACTGAATCAAAATAATGAGAATTATGTTGATAATTTGGAAAGAAATGAGAGGTAACTATATTGGCAGGGGAGAGATAGATATAATGTGAGGAAAAAGATGTTCCTTGTAAGGCCATAAATTATTTGGTCTGACACTGCAAGTGCTTTCTCTGTATAGATGGTTTTAATACATCACTGCTCTGTGTTAGGATTTTTCATTATTGAGAAAAGTTGTGGTTTTTCATTCCTGGTATACCATGACAATTGTTATCCTGAAGCAAATGATCCACCAAAGGAAGACAAACATGATTTATGCATTTGTTGTAGTTGAGATGATTTGTGTGTCTGCGGGTTTGCATACACTGTGGTTCGGCTGATGGAGTGGGCAAAAGTGGTTGTTCCAGGTCTGCCTGCGTTGGCACTTCTGGGAGAATTTTGGGTTTAGTGATCTTTCCCTGATGCTCAGGTTTATCTGGTTACAGTGGTACCTGTCTTTCTTGGTACCAGCTTGGTGGAGGAGAAGAATAGAGGGAAGGAGGAATCACTTGGCACTGTAGGAGAGTTTTTAAAATAAAACATTTAATATTAAAATAAATATTTCAGACTTCTCTAGATATTCCCCCTGAAAGCTGTGTTAGTGACTCTGTATTTGATGTCTGGAATTTAAGCAACATGGCAGCTTTCTCTGTGCAAACAGTTCTTTTTTGGTTTGAGAGCTTGTTCTTCAACTGCTTCTGGGTCACTAGGGAAGTAGTAATAAATAAACAAAATGCCACATCATCCTTAGGATTTAGACTGGGGTGGCATCAAATTCTGTTCTGACTCTGGGTCTCCTTGAGCATCCACATTCGGCTTGTTTCCGTGCCCTAGAAGCAGAATGGAAGAGGATAGTGCAGTCACCAAAATTTAGCCTGTAACAATTAGTACACTGAAACAAATAAAAAAGGAATTGAAGATAAATATTTTTTAAAATGAAATATTTCAGTGAATAGCTGACTTAACTATTTCCTGTCTTGGTTTTTCAGTGGGGGGAGAAGTTATAATAGTTTCCAGTCTCTAGGAGGAGTTTTTCTGCTGCGTGCTGAATAGGCTGGCTGGAACGATTTGCTCGTTACTCATGACGAATTCAAACCTGGATTGCTGTAAAACCGAAGTCTGTGTAGCGTCGTACAGAGGGTCCAAACTGAGTATTATGGGGTCAGCAGGGTACAGAGTAGGTGTATTTCTGCGCTCTTCACATTACATTGGTGCCATTCCTTTTTTGCAGATTTAATTTCAGACAACAGTGCTCATTACTCTGCTTGCAGTGTTTGGAGAGAATCAAGCAGATGAGCCTCGTCGTTGAAGACTCAATATCAAATTTCATGTCAGGAGAAGTCTTGTCCAGCAGTTTGATTGTATTGCTGCTTCAGCTGCAGTTCAGGTGGAGATAACTCAAGGTGGATGTTGAAAGCATCTCAGCTGGATGTGTACATCTGTAGCTGTTTCCAGAGCTGTTAATTAGCCCAAATTATCTCTGGAAATGGTGGATAGTCAGTTATTGGGAGCCTAAACGTGTTGTTGAATGAAGGCTGAAATTTGTTTGAGCAGTTGTGCTCCCCTCCATTAGCAGAGCAATTGCACGTGACTGGACTGGAAACTCCCATGGGGTTTGCTGTCCCAAATTTGTGTTTGACAGAACAACAAAATCGACCTAGGCCTGGTCCAAGTGAGGTTTTGCAGTGGGTTTCCTGGGTGGTTGCTGTTCTTAATGAGACCCTGAATATTAGATGCTGTTATCATTTCTGTGTTGATGTAGTGCTTCATTTTCTAGGGGTTAGGTGGTGGGAATGTACCTGGTGGGAGCTTGGGGGAGAGTATGTCGGTGACCAGAGATAGAGAAATGTGTGACTGGTCTTAGTGTGTGTGGTCAAGTTGGTGACGCTTTTTTTGTCTTTGTTTTCTTTTTAACATGGAATCCATTTTGTCTGTTCTGCTTGCGAAAACGTCTAGAAGTTGATGTGGTTTCTGTTGTGGTATACATGAGAAGGGATAACTGAGAGGTTTTTTGGGTTGTGTTTTTGTTTGTTTTGGTTTTGTTTTGGGGTTTTTTTAAGAGAGTTTAGGGGCAGGAGTCCATTCAGTTTGGTTTGGATTGCAAGTTTCAAGTCAAGTCAAGAGGGGAAGAAAATGAGGCTGGGGAAGCCCTTTTTTGTGGTAACAGCTTTACCATATTTTCTTGTGGCCTTTGATCCAGCTCCACTGAAGGTAGTGGAGTGAATACTGATTGTGCAGATGTTAGAGCTTGTGGCCAAGTATTAATTCTTTCAGAGCTGACAGGTATTTTTGACATTCACAGCAACACTCTTTAATGTACGTATAGCAAAGTCAAAGAGCTAGAGACAGAAACAGTTAACTGCAGCCTCATGCACTGTTTAACTTCTGTTTCATGAACTCAAGCTGATGGCCAGTTGGATAAAACTGTTTGTACAGTGAACAGCTCCTGCAAGGGTCCAGATGTTAGTGGGTCTCTGAGATGCTTTCCTAGAGAAGGAAATTGTGTGCCTAACAGAAAATGTTGCGTTTCTCAGTCAAACTGAAACCCAGAAAAGTGGCATTCTTTGCACTTAACAGTACCTCTTGCTATTGTTGGCAGGAGGTATCATTAATGAGATGCCCCAGTCTGTCTGAACTGGCACAATCAGACCTTTTTGTGACCAGTCCCTGAGTCTGCATCTAAGCATGGTAGCTTTGATGCAGATTAGAGTACGCACTAACAAAGATGAGTAACTTCTCTATGGACCAACACAAAAGATGCATTATCAGTGGGGAAAACATAGCTCTCCTTTTTGCCACGTGACCCTGTAGAAATGTCCCTCAAACTCTAGCACAGGTCAGCTGGGGACCTGTGATTATTTAGCTGATGTACATGGTACTGTGGGCCTGGTTCTGTGATTGCATGCCTGTCCCAGTGAGAATTAATGAAATTATCATAGCACAACATTTGCATTTGCTCTGGATCTGACAGTGGTGGGGAAAACAGTTGCAAAGAGCATTATTTTCCCCTTAATCCAGACTTGCAGACTTTACTAGACTTTAGTGCCCAGTCCAGAACTGGTTTCAGAGCTGTCCTCATGGTTACGTTGTAAACCAAGTGCAGGGTTGAATATTACCAGATGAGCCTGTGTCTGCTCATGTCACAGGTGTGGGTTACTGGGGCCGGGGCTGCACATGAGGGGCTGCCCTCTTCTCCCTGACTGCCAAACAGCCACATGCCATGCCCAAGTGATTGCTTGGAGAACTGCAAAACACTGTAAAGCAATTGAGGTTTTTCCCTAGAGCATCATGTTCTTAAGCAGTGAAGTAAAAACAAATGTTTGGGAGATTTTCATTGTGTCTGTGCCCGTAAAGGTGAAAACTCTGCGTGAGTCTCTCAACAGGGAACGAGAAACACAAATTGTCTTGGGGAGTTGTGCACGTGAAGGTGCAGAGGGTCTGTGCTTCAGACTGCTGTGCCTAAAAGTAGATCTTGGCATTTCTCTTTAGGCATTTATTAGAGCTAGTGTTATCTTGGAAGTGAACAGCATTTAGTAATGGTTAATTAAGACTGCTCAAAAACTCCTGGAGGAGAAGAAAAGACAAATGGAGTTCTCTACAGAGGAAGAAGTTGCAATAAATGTAAAATATTGCTGGGTGCTTTATTAACTTAATTTTTCTCGTAAGATTATCACATATCCTTGTGACTGTATCCTGGCCCACACTAGTGCTGTGGAACAGTTACTTGGGTAGTGCAAAAATTCATAGCCATGCATCTGTGATGGGCATGTGTGTAGTGGAAAAGATCAGCCTAAAAAGGTCCTGGAGTAAAGTACTCTTGATAAAAGTGCTCCTGATTTGCGTGTTCCAGATACAATGAAATAACTTGCATTTAGGCAACTTCAGCTCCTTCCAGGCATTTGCCATCACGTACCCTGACAGCATGCAGGTGCTGCAGCCCACCAGCTTTTGTAGGGCGGCGAATGCTCGTGGAAAGGGAAATTCAGGATGTACATTGTCACTGCCGTGTTCCTGTTCTTCAGCCATGCCCAGAGTCAGAGCTCTGCCAGGCCGAAGCAGGATCAGACCCTTGGCACAGCGTTTGCCGTGTCCCATGGGGTTGAGCTTGGCTCTGCCAGGTGCTCTGAGTGCTGTTCACGGGCGCTGGACGCTGCTGCACGGCCACGGTGCTCTTCTCTTGTGTGCACAGGATCTGGGGAGGTTGGTGAGGGACTGCCAGAGCTTGAGGGCTGTTTTCTCAGAGCTGTTACAAGTTCTTGCAACACAAACCTGTGATGTTTTCAAAGACTCAGGCAGAAAGAACTTTTGAAACAGACTGTACCTGTCATCTCCCAGTTCATTGACTGCTTGGACCAAAAGTGGTGCTAAAACTGATCTTTGTCTATAATATTTATATTTTGTTGGACTTTTTAAGTGTTTGATAAAACAGATGCAGTGTCCTTCTTACATGAGAAATTTAGTCCCAGCTTGGGACGTGGCAAAACTCACTGGCTCTTCAAGGTCCAGAATTGTTGCTTGTTAAACATTTGAGCAGGCTTGCAGTGTTCTGGAGGGAGGTGGGAAAAGGGTACTCTGTCTTCAAATGCTTGCAGACTGTAAGAATTGACTTGTGATTTTTTTTGTTTGTTTGTTGGTATTTTGTTTACATTGCCTCTTATGCCCTAAGGAAAAAATAAATTTTTGACCTTTTTAATTGTGATGCAGTTGGTTTATTTTGATTTTTTTTCAGTACTGCCTTAATTCCCCCTGTCAAACCAAATTTAGCTTTCCCCAAATAACTTAAATGTTACGTGTATGTAAAAAGGCAAATTTCAGCTTAGGCTTCTCTTTTTCTGTGGCCCGTAGTTGTTATTGCATGCTGTATTTTCACCTCTTTTCTAATCGAGAAACTTTTATGGACTACTCACCTCAGCCTTCAAACGGGCAGACCTTTTGTCTGTGTTGAACAAAGTCTTAAGGTTTAAAACACTGTCAGGATGGTTTTTTGACAGAGATGTGGCATCAGATCCCAAATAAAAGTATCCTTTTATATGAGTGCCCTTTGGTTCTGTGATAAAAGGATTGCTCTTCAAGCTGCAATGAGCCCTTTAACAGCCCTGTGTGCGGGCTGCAGAACAGGTGGTGCTTGAACACAGGATATTAAGGTGTGATCTTGCAAGCTTGCTGGGCCCTCTTCTCTGGTTTTCAAGGTTTGAGGCCCCAAATAGATCAACAAGTAGGAGTTCTTTGCTGTGTGAAGTAGCATTAATTTCTCTTAATGGACTCCTATTCTTATGTGGGAAATCTGTACCACAGAAGGCAGTGAATTAGAGATATAATGGGGAGCGGGTTGTAAAAAGGGGTGTAATAGCGGAGAGGAAACGAGGTTGTTTTCTAGCACTTCAGTCCCAAACTCGGCTATAGGAGCCCTCTATGAAGTGTTGTCTACTTTCTCGTGGTCTGTTACCAGTTTGCAGGTCTGTTGGTGGAAGGGGTGTGCTTAATGCCTGGCTGCCACCTTGCAAAGCAGGACTGAAGAGAAGTGTTGGCCCTCCGCCACTTTTTGTTCTGCAGCAGAGAATGACCTTGCATGAGTGCACCCCTCATTTTAGTGATGTAGCACTTTGCAAACATCCTGAGAAATGAGTGAGGAATGAATCTCACCCAGGCCCCAATATGAGCCAGTTCTCATGGAAGGCACCGCGTTTGCTAACAGCGCCCATGAGATGTTCCTCGGTGCTGGCACGTAGGTGGATGGTGCAGAAGGAGTCCTGTCTGGGCACCCCAGCTCTCTGAAGGATGCCAGGAATGAGATCTGAGGCAGTCCTGGGCATTTCAAGGTACAGAGTGACAAGTGTTCCTGGGAACTGTGTCCCCTTTTCCCCTGTGTGTAGAGTGAGCCAGCCAGCTTAGAGTTTTTCTGGACGGGTGCAATCACCAAAACTCGTGCGTCCCCTTGGATATTGTAACCCGCTATTAATCCCTCCCTTCATTCCTCCCTTCATTTTTCTCCGAGAGCTACTACCAGGGCGATGCTTTTCTCGTCCTGTTTATGTTTATTCGTGAAAAGGAGCAAAATTAACTTTAGAAGGAAAGAGGCTGTGTGCAGTGCCGGCTACGGAACACCAGGTGGCGATGCTGGACCAGTTCTGCGGCTCCTGGACCACTCCTGAGCATCCTCCCTTCCTCCAGCTCCTCCTCGTCCTCTCTGCGGGACCCGTGCGTTTGGAAACCCTGGCCCTGCCTGGAGCAGCGGGCGGGCTGCGGCGGTGGCATGCCGTGTCCCTGGGGAAGGTCTGCGCTTGGGCCGTGGTTGAGGATAGCTTGGAAGTGATGGTGAAATTGCAGCTCCGGTTTGGATTTGGTGAGCTGATGGTGATGGGGAGGGAAGGCAGGGCAGGGGGACCCCAGCGATGCTCAGCAGATGAGAATGCAAAGCTCACTGAGCCTCCAGTGCAGGGCAGCTGCAGGAGGGAATGAACAGGCTGGGGCTGTCAGAGGGGAAGCACAGGGGTACCTGCCCTGGTCCCTCTTGCTGCTGCCAGGGGAGGATGTGTTTGTTCCAGTGTGTTAGCACTCCACTTGTCCCAATATGTAGCAGTGCTTGGGCCCAGCAGATGTGGTGGGGCTGTCAGGCAGGTCAAAGTCCCCAGTTTCTAGAGGCCATCTGTATTGTGCAGCTCTATCCCTTGCTCCTGAGGGGGTGAGGAGGCATCCCATGGCTGGGCTGTGGCCAGAAAGGGCTTTCCAGACCCACTAGAGGTCCTGTCCCTGGGAAAGCAGGAGCTGGGCACGGCTCTTGGAGGACAACAGAGAGGTGTGTAGACTTGCCTTGTCCCAACAGCTAAGAGCTCCTCAGGGCAGTGCTGGAGAAAGCTGGATAGTAGCACTGGGTTTGCTTTAACCAGCCTGGAAAGTTTTTGGCCACTGGGCAGCTGGTAGAGTGGAAAAGCTTCAACGGAAGATGCTGAGGGCAGCACTTCTGTGATTCTTCTGTCCCTTGGCAGATAGAGCGCCCACACTGAGGGAGAAGGTGCCCTCTGAAATATGTCCTATGACAAAAGAGAGTGATCCAGACAGACTCTTGCCTGCTGAATAGTTAAACAAAAGGACGAGGAAGAAATCTCACACAGCTCTGTGGTAGGTGTGTTCCTGAGCAGCTTCCTGCAGCAGAGGAGCTGTTGGGTTTTGGGGGAACTGGCATCACTCTGGAGAATCCAAATCCCCTTTGGGTCCCCATGTCCCTTGCTACATGCTGAGGAAACATCTGCATCTTGCCTCAGCATCTCCCTTGACCAGACCATGGATTGTCAGTGAGCCTTCTCAACATGTCACTCAGCTCAGGAGTGGGATCCTTCTGTCGGGTGGAACTGTCATATCACTGCAGAGCTAGGGTGGGGCCACCAAGCTATTGTGCTACTGCTCTGCCTTATCTTCAACCTCCTTACCTGGTCCCTGCCACGCAGAGCAGCATCGTCCTGGGTTTCCTCATAGCATGTTTTCTCTTTCTTGTGCTGGTAGAGGGCGCTTTTTTTTTGCCATTACAGGCACTCAGGAGAGGCCATGCAAACAAAGCAATGAGCTGTAGCTTCTCTCTGAGGAGGGTGTGAAGAGGCTGAGGACCGTGGAGCTTAAGCTTGCAGGAATGTGGTTAGCCCTCGCTTTTACTTTTGGGGCTTACTATATTTCTTATACATGTATGGGGTCCATTGGGGCTGTTCATCACCCAGCTCTCAAGCACTGAAGGAAAGCCTGAGCTCTGGCCGCCCCGCTTCCTGCAAAGAAGAGGCTCTCATGCCACCACTGCTCTTACCTCAGCTTCTTGCTACTGCACTGGCCATCGCGTTTTGCTGCGCTCATGGAAGTGGTAAATACTCAGTTGCCCAAGCTGCTGCAGGATACCTAAATCAACTTTATTCACAATCACAGTTACCCAATTTTTCACAATGAGTTATTCTTCTTTTTAAACAGAACACAAAACATCTTAAAGTAAAGCAATGAAATGAAAATGACACAAGAACACAGAGGTACATGGGAACCTACACCAGTCAAACAAAACAAAAGGTTAGGATTGTTGTTACTGTTACTGCTTTTGCTGTTGTTTTTTTTTTTTTTCTCCCTGGAGAGAGTCTTGCTTTCCTCCCTGCTCACAACCGGAGGCCAGCTGATGCTGGGAATAGGACTTAACCCCAATTCTTGAGCTGGGATGCTGGGGGAGTCTTCAGCTTCTAGAGTTTGGTCCACAGTAAAACAAACACAGTTATATATTAAAACACTCTGAATTCAAAAGGTGAAAAGGGAATTCACACCACTGCACTGGTACCCATGGATGGAGTTCCTTGAAAAGTAAAATATACCCCTTGGCTTGCCCTGCACGGAGGGGAGCTGGTCCCACTGGTGTGATGAAGGCTTGGAAGGCTGCTTATTGCACATTTCCCCACATCCACTAGTTCATTGACACCTCCCTACTGCTTGTGTTCCTCCGTTCTGAAATCTCTGCACTGTAGTTTGTTTAACTACTGAAGCAGGCTCCCTGTGTCAGCTGGTCACAGCTCCATCC